>NC_056744.1:1339707299-1339859799 GCF_019279795.1 Protopterus annectens
ACAATGTAAATGTATCTGTTACATAACAATGCTTAACCTAAAATGTCACTATCACACTGACAAGCAGAACTGTGTGTAAGACAGTAATCTCTAGCCCACCGCTGTTCCCATGGTGAAATTTATGAAAATGTAAAGCTATAAACCTTAATGTTTCTTACTACTGATATCCCTCACAGGTTGTAACAGCCTAGGTTAAAAACATTTAATACCCCTCTCCCATAAAATGTCTTACAAGGGCATATAACAGTGTTTTCCATACACTGACCTCCGGACTGTACAAGGTCACACATGTTTTGTCCAGCATATATATGGACCCTACTGCTTAATTTGTGTGGGAGTCCACAACATCACTGGAATGATAGCAGGAATGCCAGCACCAAATAATGAGATGGCCTTTACCTAACAACCTCTTACTGCATGACATCTGGACAAATCCTGGTATATATGTGGAGGACAGAGGCTGGATTATGGGTTCATATTTGCAATATTGCTGTTATACACTGTGAAGGTTGCTGATGTTACAGGATTGGTTGCAACATACCCTTACTCAGGAATATGAAGTCAGAAACACAAATGGATGTTGCCATGTACTGATAGCAATCAATGAAGAGAATGCCACGGATATGTCAGAGTCAATACATGTGTGGTGAACAGACAAAACATAACAGCCAATCCTCTGGCCATCATGTGGATAGGCCCACAGTTGAGAGCTATGCAGGCAGACTGTATTCCATGCAAAACTAGCATGTGCACAAAAAACCCTGTAAAACTAGCAGTTTTCAATGCATATAACAGCAATACTCACACTGTAAGTCTGGAACCTTATACAAACATGTAGTTGGCCTATGTCCACAAGTCCTGTTGTAAGAGGTATTGCTATCTGCTGTCTGTAGCACTTCTGCCCACACACAAGAAGGATGCCCTCCATACAGGAAAGGTAAAGGGACAACACCCACATGATGAAGACATTTATAGTAATGGGTTGCTATGACATTGACTATTGGAAGTGCTACACAGCTGGCTGCATGCAGTTAGCAAGGAGGGAACACCAGTTGGTGCAGAGGCCATCACCTGATCATGAGCATCATCTACAAAAGCCATGCTGCAACCTATTCAAACCAGTTTGATCCCTTTAGTGGAAGAGAGCAAGAGAGAGATATAGAGAGAGTGAGAGAGAGGGAAATAAAAAAAAAATAAATAAAAAAAAACACTAAAAAAATAATACTACAAACAAAAAAAAAAAAAAACAAACAAAAAAGGAAGATATCCAAGTGGTACACAGAAGACAGCACAATAATAAAACAGGTCTGTGAAACATATATGCATGTAATTGAATGTAGTACTTGGTCTGTAATAATGGGATAGATGATGTTAAAAGATTTATATGTGCCATCAAGACTTGTTGCTGTAATGATGTCCTGCTGAATAACTGGTATGGACCTAACATCTGGCCCTGTGGGCAATGGGCCATGCATGTCAAGTGTGCAGATCTGCACAGAATGACAAGATTTAAGCCATCATAGTGTTTGTTTTGTTCCGCCAAACATGTATATTAGTCTGGCAAATAGCTGAAGGTGGAAGTAATGAAGTCATGTTAGGCACATGAGTTTCAGACCCCACCACCTTCAGAACAGTCAAGGTCATGTGAAATGTATCATGCACAAACTCCATAGGTTTGTAATAGGCTTATCTACGCTCTCTCCCTATATATTCCCCCATGTGACGCTCTGTTTCGTAGCAAGGCAGAACAGTGCAGCTGTGGAGGAAGGAGGTTCAGAGTGTGGACCTGATGTCTGAATGCACTATATATATATATATATATATATATATATATATATATATATATATATATATATATATACACATGTATGTCTACATATATGCAGACACACACGCACAAATACACACACACATATCTATATATATATATATATATATATATATATATATATATAATATATATAGGTTTACCTTTATAACAGCAAAACACAGTGGTATGAGCAAATCAAAACCAAGAAAATGAAAACAGTGACAGTTTGAAATGTTCAAAAATCAGCAAATCAAAAAGCAGATTTGCTGATTTTCAAACGTAAATGTCAATAAAAAATTTTAATGAAGTGTAAAGCAGGGGGCAAGCCCCCCTGCTTCCAACATGTGGGGGGCTGCACTCCCAAACCCCCCCACTGTAATATTCTAACTCCGAGATCGCACTACAGTGGGGAAAGGGACCATTTTCCAGTCCCCACTATAGTGCAAGCCACCCCAAATTGTAGAATGTACAATGAGCGAATGTCACTGTGCATTCGCTCATTGCACATTCAAACCTTTTTCAGTTCGGAGTTTGCAAACTTTGCAAACTGCCTTTCGGACAATTGCTGTTCACCCTTGTACAATACGCACACATGAAGGTAAATAAATATATATATATATATATATATATATATATATATATATATATATATAGATATATAGATATATACATGTATGTATACATCTATACAAACACACACACACAGAAACATACACATACACACACACACACACACACACACACACACACACACACACACACACACACACACACACACACACACGCATATATATATATATATATATATATATATATATATTTTTTTTTTTTTTTCCCCTACTGTTGAATGACTGTGCTGCAAGATATGTTTGAGAAAACATCACACATATTTGCAGCTCAGATGGCTTACTGGTAAATTGATGTGGCTATAGTGTGCAGGGTCCTGGGTTAGAAACTTGCAAGGCCTGATAATTTATTTGCTGCCAGAGCAAGGGCTGTTGGATACAGAGTGATTAAGGCACTTGTAAGCAGTTGTAAGCAGGTGTGAAATGGGCAGTTATGTATGGTGTGAAGTTTGTGTTGGGAACAGAGTGCCCTTTTTTTGTTAAGGTGAGAGTGGGATGTTGGGGAAAGATAGTAGGTATATTTGGGGAGGTAGGTTGGGTCGGGAGGCAGACAAGACAGATAAGACAGCATACAGGGATGGTATATGACAAATGTGGTGGGTAAACACCTTGGATGGGGAGGGGTGTTTGAAACTGGAAGCCCATGAGCCCCCAAATGGAAATAGTGGGACTAAGGTCCACACCCATGGGCAGACACCACTGCACTTTCATGGCCTTGAAGGTGGTTGTGTTGGGGGCTGAGTAGGAGGGGCAGGCTGACCTTTTAATTTTGTCATGAGGGCCTCAAGGTGGTGTAGCAGATCCCCCAATTCTCTGTGGAGCTCTCTATGCACCAGACCCTGGACCTGACTTCAGGTGACAAGATCCTGTCTGTGCGTGCTCATGGGGGGGCAAGCACCATCTACTGAGGTGGTTCCACTTGAAGGTAGTGCAGGACCAGCAGATGAGGAGGTCCTGGGTTGGATCCCAGACATGTGGTGGCCTGGTGCCACAGCCAGATGAGGTGGAAGAGGTGGTTCTGGTGGGAACAGCCTTCCCAAACGTGCTATTGTGTTGCAGTTTTAGAACATATGTGGGTAGTAATAGTCAACACAATCCAGGATTAGTTATAGCAGCATGCATAGATATTTCCATTAACCCAAAACACCAGATTTAGAACAGTTGTATAGCAAACAGAACACATGCATATATGGAACAACAGTGGCAATTACAATGGCATGCAGATTACATTGTTAGCAACAGGCCACCAATGATAGTGTTTCAACATGAAACATGAATAGAAACACATTTCAATATTTGTTTCACAATAGGATATATGTCGCAACAGTAGGTTTGGTGTAAATATATCCATTGATTTGTGTGTTCAGATTATTGTTGCAGATATGGTGGGGGGAGATGTCAATTAACAATTATCATATCCTTGCAGTATAAGGTCCTCAGACCTTTTTTCCCATTTATGTCTTCCAGGTACCATGTCACAGGACCGTCTCCCTGCTTATAATCCATAGGAGAATGAAATGCTAATCAACTACCTTGTGCATCACCATAGAACCCTTTTTGGGCATATGACCCATGATCTGCAAAAGAGCACTGCCCTTTGGATCGAGCTCATCCACAAGGTAAACAATATCAGCCTGCATAACCACAGTTATGAGCAGGTGCGACATCATTGCACTGACTTCATCCACCACACCCGTCAGCATGCTGTTGCAGTTAAAAGGGACCAGCTAGCCACAGGTGGGGTCATGCCATTCAGCCTTCAGTGACACATGCTGAGGAGCTCCTCCTCAGCCTTGGGGCACCCGCCCACCAGCCAAGCCAAGGACGTGAAAGCATTGTGGAGATGGTTGCTACCCACACAACGGACAAGGAGCGTGTAAGGCCCTAGGGCACATTAGTAGACCACTGTTGCTTATCCATCTTCATCTGTAAAGTATCTTCATGCATATGTCAGATAACATAGTCTGTTGCTACAGTGTAGTAATAAACAGATGTGCATAATCTCTAGTATTGTGGGTTTGTACTGTTGATGTACTGAAATGCTGCTCCCACCCTGTACCAATGCCACAGGTGTGGCTACTGACATCACATCTCTCACACAACTATGTAGGTCCCTCTGATATACCTCTGGGGCAGCAGCCTGTAGCTGGTGAGTATGGAGTTTTTTTGTCAGGTTTGCTAATACACCAGCCATGTTATGGCCATGGTATTTGCCATGCACACATTTAACACACATACCCATTATGCATGCTGTACATGTTCATTTATTATTGCTGTTAACTGCACTGCATCACAGTGGTCACCATGGTGGCATATCTGAAGGGTATGTAAGAGCCGGTAGTATAACTAACAACCTGTCAGTGCAAGATGTGTGAACAGAGATGAACATAATGGTAGGACAAATGGCCAACAGTAGGGACATGTCTGAAACATTACCCAAATACAGTGGCTAAAATAGTGTATATACCCCTATTACAATGGCAACTGTTACAGATCTAATCAATGGTATATCACAGAACCACATTCCACAACTTTTACAACCTGTAATGTAATCCTAACATTAGCAATGAATGTGTAATTTGGAATCCTATGTTAGGACAACAAATATGGGGAATACATCCCTTAACAAACACTGGAAGCATATGTGTGCACACACTCCAAATAACATATTGTGGAAGCAGCTTTTGATGTACTGACAGCATTCACTTTTCTTGAGTATGCACCTTCTATCTCAAGTATAGGTCCTCAATGTCACACCAAGTAATGGCCTGCTGTCCAAGAAGTATGTCCATGACATTTGCCCACTCACCTGCAACAGAGGCAGCCATGGCTTGCACACATCTTACAAACTATGGAATGAACCCCATATCCAAAAGGTAGCACTCACGAGTGTGAGACATAGCCTTGCCTCACCATTGCATATACCATGGTAAACAGTGTAGACAGTCATGTGTGTGACTATGAAATAATGTAGAAAATAAACAGATGCCCATCCAATACAGATGAAAACACATGTAGAAAACTGATCACGGAGGCTGCCCAGAAACATGCAGCAATGCTGAGGGACTTGCAGGAATGTCTAGCATGTACTGCCTGTTCAGTACCTGTGTCGGCAATTGCCTGGACTCTGCATAAGTGTGGCCTATGGGTTAGAGTAATCAGATGGAAGAGTTGTTCCACAGAAAACATCATCCAGGGCTCTCTACAGGTAGCATATGCATAACATCAAGTTTCCCAAAGGCATGTGTTGCAATGTGTAATGGTGTACCGAGACCAAGGCTAAAACCTACAGACAGCATTAATAAAGATACATGTGCTGCACATGTAATACCTCACTCCATCTCAGGCCCACCATCCCCATCTGTACCTTGCTGGTACTAGTGGACACCTTTAGGTTTGCTGTTCATTATCAGGAACTAGGCCAGTAGACATGGTGTTCTGAATTTGGTACACTGCAAAATGACACTCGTGTGTAGCCCATAGTTGTCAAGCATCTGCAAAAAGGCTGAAGATGGGGAAGGGTGTCATCCTGAAACACAATAGTGAACTGATGCATACAGACAAAGCTCACTAAGAATGGCTGTATCTGAACACAGTCAAGGTCATGAATTGTGCCAGACATAGCCTTGACTCCACAGCAATACTGAAGGTGCTAGGCACATGAGCTGACCTTGCAATCTGGCAGAGGTGGGGGACATTTGTAGGGCAGAGTGACCAAATAATTGCGAGTTAAGATGGGCCATGCTAATATACCGTTTCCAGGAATAGTGACTGCTATAGTTCACTTAACAGATGTTAACCATTGTGTTAAGGGTGTTCATACTTAGGCAACCCACATATTGTATACATCTCAATCAGTATCTGCACAACTAACACATTTGTTTGATACTGCATTTGATTGCACAGGTCATATGTCACATATTAGGAGTGTGTAATGTTAACATGTACAGTATTGTGGCCCCATGACATATCAGGGAAGAAGGTGTCATGTCAATGAGAGTGTGTACACTCTTCATAGCCAGAGTAAGTTGTGAAGCTTGTCAGTGTAATTGGATTTTATTGCTCATACATGCACTGCAGATGATGAGATCTGCAAATCAGAGGTCAGGCATTCACTATTGACATCTGTCCTCATATCATCCCAGGTATGTGTCAGACAAGCACATAGGGGCTGTGAGCAACAGAGCAAACATAATTGCCACACCTATACATATTCAGCAATGGTGTGTACACTCATGAGGTATGGTGCACAGTACATGTCAGGGATCTGAACAGGTGCACAGTAATACTGTGTACATGGGTGCAGTGTGTTTCAGGAGAAGGGGCAACACCTACTAACACAACTCATGCATCACAGAGATGTATAATGTTTGTAACAGGGATTGAGTATAGCTGCAGTGCATGCTGTTGAGTGCCATATGTCATGCATGTTGACAGTGGGGTAATGAGAGGTCTGTGTAATATCTTTGTGCTACCTCACCTGTAAGTGTGTGTGTGTGTGTGTGTGTGTGTGTGTGTGTGTGTGTGTGTGTGTGTGTGTGTGTGTGTGTGTGTGTGTGAATAGAGGTAAGCAATGACGTACAGGTCTTAAATTACATTTTTTTTTTGTTTTCCCCTCAAGGTGACGAGGTGTGTCAGGGTCCTTCTTGCAGGCAAACTGATGTTACTGTCCATACAGACTCTGACAATGACGATAGCTATGGTGAGGCACAGGTGGGGTTGTCAGGGGCTGAAGCTGTGCCACCAGTTGACATTCCACCCCATCCCCACACACTGTCACATTGCCTATACATACCCCATCACCAGTGGCCATAGATGAGGGACAGTTGGCAGGTGGTGGCATGGGACAGGACAGTGTGGTGACTATGGCAAGAGTGCCTGTACACAGAAGCCATAGCCCGATGACTGACAAGGTACCACACAGTAAGATGTACAGGGGTGCTCATAGGAGGGCTGCTGGCCATCATGCACCTGGCAGAAGTCCCACAACAGGTGTCACCAGACACATGTTTTAGGCCATCATAGAGGCACAGGCATGTATGGAACATTATACCAGACAGAGTGTGAGGCTCCAGAGGGCTACTCATTCTGCTGTTATTGACAACATCCGTGATATTGCAGGTGCCCACCATTATTTTGCAGAGGCCCTGAATATATGGTTGGGTGAGATGGTGGGAATCCTCGACTGTGCATTGTCTGTTTTAGAGCATATGGTGGGAGTAGGGCGACAGCCACATGGACGTAGGTCAGCAGCACCAACAGGTGGAGGTCTACAAGGACGTGTAACAAGTCACAGCTGCTCCCATAGTGGCAGTATCAGCATCAGCACTGCAGGAGGGGGTGCATTCCACACCACATCACAGCAGGACACATGCATGTAGTCCTGGCCAGTCCCAACAGGGACCTGGATCCAGTGGACATTTGCCATCTTCAGGTGAGAGTACCATATCTGGGCTTGTATGTGGTAGTGCCCATGGAACCCCTGGAAGGCACAGTTCTCGTGTCCATGGCCAGAGATGGTGAACTGCACACCCTGCCATGTGCGGTCTGCAGCTGTCCAACAAACCCCTGTATAGGGCAGCCACATGGCAGAACTGTGTGCATACATACACACACACACACACACACACACACACACACACACACACACACACACACACACACACACACACACACACACACACACACACAGCTAGGGCACCTCCATACCTACACACATCACATCTGCACAGCCCAATTAGTAATGAACCCCCTAACACACACACATGATGTCAACCAAACAGCTCAGCCTAGTTCTCTGGCAAACCCACAACACACCCTGTGCATATGATGATACCTGTGCCACATCCCTGTCATCCATACCATCAATGCAGGGACAGGCTAATATGGTTCTGATGCACAGGGTGATTGTACTAAGGTGTAGCAGTGTAATGCTGAGTAACATCTTTTCAGCAGGAAAGTTTAATGCTTACATGTCAGGATATGTAGCTGTCCAGCCATGATACATTATAGTTGTTATTAACACTGACTGATTGTGGTCTCCATAGTGTATTCAGTTTGTGTTGTAGGTGTCTATTTGTCAGCAGAATGTTGGTCTGCTATTGTTTCCTACAAGGGGTATGGCACTGTGGTGACATATTGACTTTGTCATATCCTGGGTACAGCTGAACACAAGTAACAGGTCTGTATAACAGTAACTGCATGTGCCACATGGCTGATAGGTCTGAGGGGTGTATACAGGTGAGTACATGGTGGCTGATATCAGCAGTCCTTCTACAGTGGACAAAGGTAAGTGTACTGGGTGGCACACACCACATTTTTGTGTATAACACACACACAGAGGCTTTAGCGTTGATGCTTTACACAGAGAATACTGTATACATGAATGTACTTAATTTTGCAGTGAACCCATTTTAGCCTATGTAATTCCACAAACACAAAATAGGCAAAACATCACATCAGTAAATAATCAGTCTGCTAGTTTAATGTCATTGACGATGGTACTGGCAGGGTATATGTCCCCTTACCCAATGTAGTGCAATCCTGGAGTTGGTAAACATAGGTGTGCTGGTGTGGGTGGCACAGCCCTCCACTTTGGAGGGTGTGGGGTGTTGTAGAGCCGCACATAATGTGAATGATGACTACTTAACCTGTTATAAACTGTACCGTATTACAGCAGACTAAGTGGGGGGATACACACAACAATAACCCCAATGAGGGTGGCTGTGTCCACAACATCCACACTCAACTATATATACCAACTCCATCATCACTGTACAGCTATACAGTGGGGAAGAGGCATTTACACATCTATTACTAGTTTTTTTTAAGTAAATTGTATTAAAGTCATTACTGAACATACAATTATTAACATAGTACTGGACATATTTTATGATAAAATAGGTAAAAACAAAATACTAATATAAAATATCAGAAAAAGAGAATGAACTATGCACACAGATGTTCACTATGCTATAAACAAATAATTCAAGTTAAAACAACTGGATAAGAGCTGATTAATACCTTCTGTTATTGATTTTCTAATAGATCAAGTATATTCATCCAATGGTTATACATTGCTGTATTCCTAGAAGATCTAGACTTAATTGTCATTAATTCTAATTTGGATACTTCCAAGAGAAGATCTTTAAAGTTTTGGAAAGAGGGAATTTGTGATGATTTCCAATTTCTCGTGATTTCTTTCCTGGCTATGGACAGCACAGACCTGAGTATTTATTTGATTTTACAAAGGATGGAATTGGAGAGTTAAATAAAACTAACAATTTAGTAAGTAGAAAGTTATCAGTGAATATTGCTTGTAAGAAATTATTAATATCTTCCCAAAATTGTTTCATGTGTAAACAGTCAAAGAAAATGTGTCCAATCAGCATTCTGTATTTTCATACATCTCCAACAAAGTATATTTTCTTTAAACATCTTATTTATGTTATATAGAGTAATGAATGATCTATTTAAGAATATCCTTGTAAACATTCTCCATTTAAGAGATGAAGTAGTTTTGCCTGCAGACTGAAGAAAATTTGATTTATCTTTATCTGAAGGGTTACAATTATTAATGTCAGAGATCTACTACTAGTTTTGATAAAATGAATTTCCACAAGATGATTCATTTGAAATGTTAGTATTTTCCAGTCACTTCTCAGACAGATGACTTCCTGGGACATGTATTTTCTGCAAACTGAAGTAGATTCCTTCACATATACACACACTTACTTGGCAACACTGAGAGTAGAACCCCTACCTAGGTACTTATTGCTATTAATGTGTTTGGCCTTAACTGCACACACCACACAGCTTTTATGATGATGTGTGTCCTGAGTTTCTTGTTAGGTGAAGAACATCACTAAGCATTGTACAGTATGCTAATGGGGGATGTACTGGGTGTTAATGAACAATACATAGTATGACATACTGTCATATACACATTGACAAACACATAACAGTCAATGACACGTCTGAGAGACCTGGGTTTATCAGTGCTAACTACCTTGTCAGTGTGTCCATTCTGTTACAGGTAATTTGCACACAGCACATGCATCATTGGGCTGGATAGTGTAATCATCTAGCTGTATGGATGATGGTGACAGTGGTCCTCATACAGTGGACTTTGAGACATTTAGTGGGGGTACCATGGTGTAAATACAGTATACCCAGCACCCACACCCCACATTGGATATTTTTCTCAATGAAATCCATGATAATACTCTGACATACCCACAATCACACATTGACCAGGACTGCAATATAACCCCTTGTCTATCTCATCAGTGCTACTACAGGGATATGCATTTATTGCACATGCCACATGGATAGCAGGGTGATGGTTTGTCATGGCTCTCCTAATGTCAGCAACATCACTATCCCTTATACTGTATGGCAAGGTGTATTGTATTTAGAGAATGTGGCCTCAGAATGCTGTATCCTACAAATATACACACCTGCATACATACATACATTTGCCAGGACTCAGAGGGTAACCCATGCCTAGCTACCTATTTGTATAACAGTATTGTGCTGGTACTGTATGCTCCAGGTAGCCCATAAGGTGAAGAATGTAACAAGGTACATTTAATGTCCATTACAGCAGCAGCCATTTTTAACTATGGCAATTGGGGTGTAGTGGGTAAGAAGGCCCTCAGGGTATTATCAACTACAAGTTTACAAACACACAGACACTATTATTCTCAGTAATGCACACTGACACATTTGTCAGTACTGGCGTCCATAGGTGCAGGTGTTCCTATTTGTGTACCAGGATATTTTCCATGGAGAGATGGGAAGAGTAGGGGATGTGTGTACAGTGGTATCATGCCCCCTGATATTTGTCAGCATTCCATCTATCAACTGATGCTACATGAGTGATCCTCAGGGTGACAGTTAAATGCAACATCCAATCATCTGGTTTTCTCTTGCTGAGGGCCAGTGAGGTGCTCCAATTGACATATATGCAACATATATTACATAACATGGCCAGTGTTTGAGTTGGAGACCTCTACCCAAGCATGTTCTGTTGACTGCGGTAGTCTAGTTGAGGTATCCATGGCAGGTGGTGCATACAGAGTGAGGTTTCCTAGCTGTGGCATTCATAACACAGCTGGGCAGACATATCAGTGTCAGTCAAGCATAGATTGCCTGTAAGCAGCCAATACGGATACCTCACATCTGCACATCTATACAGAGGACAGCCAGAAATCAGCTAGCCAACAGGTTATGCATTAAGATGAATGTTCTGACAGATAGACGTCTGACAGTGATAGGTATGCCAGTACTCCATGACAGCAGCCCTCAATGACATGTCCTATACACATGGTAGTCTACAGTTAATATCCACATATGAGAGCAATATCCAGCAGCAAATACTTAATAACACACAGCTCACACACCAACAACATGGTAGTCAGTACTCAGGGACAAGCTTTGCATGCAAGGGTGTATGGTTCCAGTACTACAATCTGCAATCTACTCTTACTTGGGAAAGCACTGTTAACAGTAGTAACGTAATGATACAATACATGCAAGTGTGACTGCATATAACCTGGGATACTACCCGTATATGAAACACATACAAATGGAAAATATTGTTTTACTAGCCATGTATACTCATGTGTCCCAGACAGTAAACTCACACCTTTTGCTACTGTAATGATAGCACATAGAAGCATGTTATGTACATGATATTAAATACACTTATTAAAGAAGTCATAAACCTCCTATTTCATCAGACTGGAATGTGATCACTGGTTACCAGGCTGCGCCAAGCTTAGCAGGTGCAAGCATTGCTTAAATATAAATGCTAAGCATATTTGAGCACTGGTAAGCGAAGCCTACATGGTGTATTAGCCTGTTCATTAAACCATACAATAGTACAACTTACTGTTGGGCAAACCTGCACAAACCCGCTTAAAGCTGTTCAAAACTGCCGTAACCACTCTGTATCCAACAGTCCTCATTCTGCCTAGCAATGAAATTACTAGCCCTTGAAGGTCTTGAACCCAGAACCTCATACACTAAAGTCACAGCAGTTAACCACTAAGCCATCACAGGTGTGAAGATGGTCATTGTTTTTTTTTCCAATATATCTGTCAGTACACATGCTGAATAGTAGTGAACAACTGCTTTGGCTTCTACAATTGTGTAGTACTTGTTAGTGAAAATAGTACTGAATCAGTATGTTGTTATTTCTAAATATACACATATCAGATAAATATGGTGGGATACATCCGGGAAGGTATATGCAACAGTCATGTTTACACATAACAAGGATATGGATATATATTTATATCTATCTATATATTTATTTATTTATATATATATATATATATATATATATATATATATGTGTGTGTGTGTGTGTGTGTGTGTGTGTGTGTGTGTGTGTATATCTATCTATATATATATATATATATATATATATATCTATATATCTATATATATATATATATATATATATATATATATATATATATATATATATATACATATATATATATATATACACACACACACACACACACACACATGTAGATGTATGTATACATGTATATACACATATATATTTATATATATATATATCTGTATATTGATTTATATTTATATTTATATATATATATATATATATATATATATATGTATATATATATGTATATATATATATATATACCCTACACTACATCGACACACCACAAAGTTGACACCCAAAACACCGACACCAAAAGACCGACAACACACAATACCGAAAACTCACAAAACCGAACACCATAACACTGACACACAAAACGTAAACTACACATTACACACAACAATATATGCACTAACCTTAACTCAAACCCTAACCCTAAGGTCCGACACTACCGCACACTTACCCTACCCAGACCCTAACCCTAAGTCCGAAACTATCACACAGTCACCTTTCCCGCACCCAAACCCTAAATCCCTCACTATCGCGCACTTCCCTTATCCGCACCCTAACCCTAAATCCCTCACTATCGCACACTTACAGAGTCTTGCTCACACGTTGCCCATGTCGGTGTTTTGGTTGTCAGTATTTCACCTTGTCGATCATCTGTGTCATTGGTCTTCTGGTGTCGGTCTTTTGGGTGTCAGCTTTGTGGCGTGTCGGTCTAGTGTAGGGGACCTAAATATATATATATATATATATATATATATATATATATATATATATACACACACACACACTTATATAAATATATATCTATATATCTATATATCTATATATATATGTGGGGCTACTTCATATGACAGAAAGTTCATTTGATAGAAATTCATTTGACCGAGACCATAACACCAAAAGTTCAAAACACTGAAAACCCATTTGACTGAAACTCATAACACTGAAACATGAAATTAAAAGGATTATGCCATTTTCCATACTGTAGTATGATCCTGGAGTTAGTATATATAGTAAGGGGGTGTGGGGGGCACAGTCCCCAACAATGGGGGGTGTGGGGGGGCATAGCCCACCACATACTTTATACATTTTAAACCATACACATGGATACTTATAACTGCAATGAATAACTCTTTGCAGAAATCAATATTTACCTAAACTATGTGGGGGATCCTATGTCCCCCACCCCTAACTATATATATTAACTCCTGGGTCGCACTACAGTGGGGAAAAGAGCATATACCTTTTACTGTAATGTTTCAGTGTTATGAGTTTCAGTCAAATGGGTTTCAGTGTTTTGAACTTTCGATATTATTGTCTCGGTCAAATGAATTTCTATCAAATGAAAATTCTTTCATATGAAGTAGACCTACACACACACACATATATATATATATATATATATATATATATATATATATATATATATATATATATATATATATATATATATATATATACACACACACACACACATATATATGGACATTATATATATATATATATATATATATATATATGTGTGTGTGTGTGTGTGTGTGTGTGTGTGTGTGTGTGTGTGTGTGTGTGTGAGTATATGTATGTATAACTATATACATATATAGATATATACATATGTATGTGTGTGTGTGTGTGTGTGTATATGTATATATATATATATATATATATATATATATATATATATATATATATATATATATATATATATATATATACCCATAACATGTAGTGGAGTCATTCCTCAGCACCAATAGTCACAACCTCTTAGTGCAAGGGGATGTCATGTAAGTATTGCAAGTATAAATGTAGAATGATACTAGAGTAACAGGTGCTGTGTTTACAGAGATGTTGTGTGGGAAGTCACTTCTGATACTGACATGTACACCATCAGTTACTAACAGACATCATAAGATCATCATAGTGAAGTACCACACAAATCACAGTAATGATCCTGTGTAATACAGCAGAGATATGACCAATAAACGTGGACAGTCTGACACAATCTATTCAGTCCAGAGGTATATACAGAACTCCTTAGTGCAAGACGTGTGGCCCAAGCCTGACAAAATGGATGCTTACAGCCATGTAAATGGGGATATCACAAAAATACTGGAATAGATAAGCTCACACAGTTGATGCATGCACACACTCCTGTCTGTCCTAACACATATTAACTGGAGGAGCAGAGGTCCCAAGCCCACATACTTCCCTGTAGTTAGTGACATACATCTTTAAAGCATCCCACTGCTTTGTCAGAAATACACAACAGTTATGATGGCCAGGCAACAGTACATCTGACAAATATCTGGATATTGCATCACACTAGGTAAATACACTGAGCTGCTAGGCATGTCACAAAGCACTGTGCAAACTACAGGCAGACTGCCACAATGCTGGCCAAGTTTCCTATGGGGGAATACACATGTACTTTCAAATATAGCAGGCACTACAGGCATGTAACAACATGTAGTAACAGACACCAGTGTGAAAGTGCATACCTTTAACCAGTCTGTACAGAGTCACAGTCACATTATGGTAAGCCTAATTAATATTACAGTATATGGACTGTGTGAACAAAACCATCCTCATGTGTGCGACTCACACAGTAACCCTACAGATATTGGAACAATACACAGTGTACTCTGATGCCTGACTATGGTATGGGACATGTGTCAGTCTGGCCATACAAACATGTACTCTGATAAGGTACCATAAACTGGAGTAGCATGCAACATCAGATAGAACAGGACCAAGAACAATGACATCTACCACAGTCTGTACACAGGGCAAGTAACATATTCACAATACACACTCTGTCAACAATCACTATAAGTACACAGACCTCACTACTGTACACACTACAACAGAATGCCCAGGTTTTGTCCTCAAATATAAGGCATACTATACATAACATGTCTAGCAGTTTGATATCTCACTGGTTTGTTATCAGGTATGATGTCAGTAAATAATGATGTACTGTACATATACACCTTTTACTGCATGGTGTATGGACAAAGGGTGACAGACTTCAGGGACGGAGGCACAAACACAGGGCTAATATTGACATATTGATGTGATAAACTGAGAAATTTCCTGTGTAACAGGGTTTGTTGTGACATATCTCTTCTGAGAGATATGAAGTCAGTAACTCACATGTATGTCACCATGTACTGACTGCAATCATCAGAGTATTCTACTGCATTTCTAAAGATAGGAAATGTGTGAGTAACACAACACGTGTAAGACTCCAAACTCTGGCCAGTCTGCAGATAGCCCTACAGGTGAGAGCTTCCTCAACCACATAACACTGTCATGCCAGACTTTAAATCATGTACAACAGCTATATCCACACAAACACTGTTAAACCAACATTACTTCAAAAGTAGAACAACAATACTTACAGTCTGTCCCCATGTCTGGAACATCCCCCTCCTGTTTGTTGGCCTGACTCCACAGTGTATGTTGTAAGTGGTATTTCCAACTACCATCTGTGGTGCTGTTTGTCAAACACCCACATGAGCAGGACTCCATGTGGGTGTTTGTCAAACACCCACATGAAGTCCTGCTCACAGTGAAGGAAAAGGGCCAATACCCACATGAAGTGCTTAGTTATAGGAGTGTGTTTCCATGCAATTGGCTATAGGAATGATACCACAGCTTTTTCACATGCAATTAGCAAGTGGGGACTGCAATTCATGCACAGGCCATCAGCTGATCATGAGCATTACTTACAAAACTCAAGCTCCTGTCTATGCAAAACAGATGTACTATTCCACATCCACCAGAGAGAGAGCAAGAGAGAGACAGAGAGAGACAGAGACAGAGACAAAGTAAGAAAGGAAGAGAGTAAGAAAGTAAGAGCCAAGCATGTTTGTGTATGATCCGTGGGTGGAGAGTGGTATCTGGGTATTATAACGGTTGCCTATATCGTTTACTAATCCATACTGTCACATAGTAATTGCACATGGCTCAACACATTTATGAGTGAGGATTGTCTACAACATCCACAGTGTTTGAAAACTGTTGGCCTTGTCATGTGGACAATGGGACATATAGGTCCTCAATATAATGATGTAGCAAAACCTACAGTGCAATGGATCCTGTCATTACACAATCACTCCAACAGGATACTGATGATACAAACACCCCTCCCAATACTGAGTTTCAAACCCCTAATTGAGTATGTATTGCTATTACAGTGTTATGCAGTTACTGCATGCACCACAGAGCTTACCTGTTGGAGAGTTGTCCAAAGGTATCTTTGAAGGTGAGTGACATTAGCAACAGTGCTAAAGGAGGGATAAGGGAAGTGTAATATGTGTGAATGTCTACAAAAGCAGGTGACAAAGAAGACACACAAACACTCTCTCAGCAAAACACACACATTATCACAGTTGGCAGAATCAGGATTAGAACTCCTACTTAACTAGTTTGCTATACTACAGTATTATACAGTCATCACAAGTGCCACCGAGCTTATATGGCTGATATATGGTCAAAGGGCTATTTCAAGAAGAATGACATCAGCATGTAAAGTAGGGCAATGGGAAGTGTAGTGACTGTGAATGGCCTCAAAATCATTTATTTATTTTACATTTGTTAACCGGGCTGGTCCAGCTGGATACATGTCCATTTTCAGTGGAGGCCCAAGGAGAAAAGCTCCGCTATCTACTACATGACAAGAAAAATAATACAACAATATACAATAATACAAAAAAAACCCCAAGAACTTTAAACCTCAATTACAGGATAATTAGGCAATAGAGAACAGTCTGAGACTTAGAAGGTAAGCTTGGTCAGTAACTAACAAGGTTAAAGAAATTAATTACAATATTTATAAGTTTAGAAAAGGGTGGAATCTATTTTTGGGAGGGGGGAGGACAGATACACCACAGAAATGGAAATAGTATAATGATAAAGGTAAGAAAGAGGAGGAGAGGGGGGTAAAGAAGGGAGGGAGTCAAAAAGGTCAGCCAGGGTTATTGCAAGAGAAAAGCCAGAGGTTGGTTAGGAAGTGTTTGTTTAGTTTTAAATAGGGAGGGAGTCAAAAAAGGTCAGCCAGCGTTATTGCAAGAGCAGAGCCAGTGGTTGGTTAGGAAGTGTTTGAGTTTGGTTTTAAATAGTGGAATTGAGGTCAGGGATGTAAGGTCTTGAGGAAGTTGATTCCACACTTTGCCAACTGAGTTGGAAAATGTAGAGTCGCCTGCTGTGTTATTTGATAGAGAAGTTTGAATCAAAATTTTGTTGCAAGAGTAGGTTTTGAGATTGCTGTAGGGTTTTATGAGGGTGGAGAGCATAGGTGTGTTATCTGGGTGATGGAGGGCTTTGTGGGTGATTGTAAGTTGATAATATTGAATTAGTTGTGGTAACTCTAGCCATCCTAGTTTTAGGAGATTCAAGCAATGATGAGTTCTATATGGAGGCAGTAGCAAATCTGGCAATGTGGTTGTATGAGGTAGCAAGATTGTTGAGATTATATTTTGAAAGATTAGTGTATATGGGGAAGCGTATAGTAGGGTAGAAATTAAGTGGGTTCGAGCTATAGTAGTTCTAGCTTCAGGAGTTAGGAAAGACTTAATTCTGTAGAGTGAGCCTAGTTTTCTGTTAGTTGATTTTATGATAGAGTTAATATGAACGTCAAATTTTAGTTGGTTGTCAATAATCACACCCAAGAGTTTGGTTGTTTGGTCTGGAGTAATTAGGGTACCATTGTTAGATGTGAGAGTGAAGTTGATAGAGGGAGACAGGTGTGTGGGTGTAAAGAGGAGGAGTTTGGTTTTCTTTGGGTTGAGGAGGAGACAGTGATTAGAGAACCATTTCTCTATTGTGGTGAAGGTTTTGTGAGTGATGAAGTGAAGGTCGGCCTGGGTAGTGGCAGAGCAGATAATGGTGGTGTCATCAGCATATTTAATGCAAGTGGATTGAGGGGTGGCAAGATGCAAGTCACTGATAAAAAAATAGAAAACAGCAGAGGCCTAGGATGAAGCCCTGAGGGACCCCTATAGAGGTGGGGAGAAGTTCAGAAAGATGGTTGTCCCATAGGACAGCTTGTTTCCGATTATGAAGATAGGATGTGAACCAGCTTAATGCAAGATTGTCCAGAGAGAGAGATTTTAAGCGATGTAAGAGTAGTTGGTGATTGACCATGTCAAAGGCTTTTGACAGGTCTAGAGAGAAAGCTGAAGAAAGAATATTTTTGTTGCGATTTTTGTTAATAGAGTCTATGAAGGATAATAAGGCTGTGGTGGTGCTATGGAATGGTCGAAACCTATGTTGGCAATTAGCTAGGAGATTATTACATAGGAGGTGATTAAGCAACTGTTTGTGGATGCATTTCTCCATTAATCATTATTCTGTACACACACACACACACACACACACACACACACACACACACACACACACACACACACACACACACAGAGCTTCACAGTTTCCATGTCTGGTATTAGAACTCCTACCTAACTAGTATGTTACAGTATAACATTACACATTTATCACATGAGCCACACAGCTTATAGGGCTGGCCCTTCTCTAAAGGGTTATTTCAAGATGAATGACATCAGCAGGTTCACTAAAGTAGGGCAATGGGAGGTGTAGTGACTGTGCATGGCCTCAAAATCAATAATCTCTACACGCACATACACAGATTCACAGTGGTCATGTCTGGGATTAGAACTCATACCTAACTAGTATGTTACACTATATCATTACACAGTTATCACACATACCACAGAGCTTATGGAGCTGAGATTTTGCCAGAGGGTTATTTCAAGGTGACTGACATCAGCATGAGTGCATCCATGGACAATGGGAAGTGCAGTGCATGTGAAGGGTCCATAAAACATTCTTCTGGAAACACACACACAACACTCAGTCACACACAACTTTAAATTTGACAGGACTGGGTATACAAATGCTAGATGAATACTGATTTGTACTATCATGTTACATAGTTATCACAAGCACCACAGACACTACAGGGCTGAGGGCTACCAAAAGCAAATGCCCACAGTGATCGACATTGGCACATCATGTAATATTGGCCAATTGGATGTGTGGTGGGTGGGACAGGCCTCATGATGGCAATCTCTTTGTCACTGTCTGCCTCTCTCTTCCCCACATCTTTGTGTGTGCATGTTTGACCTATTATAGTGTGTTGGTCTTGGATATGTGTGAGTATTCCTATCCAATGTGTGTGCAAAGCATGAATGGTGTGCAATGTGGTGTGTGTGCACTGACATCTGCAACTGACAGATATGTGTAATCCACTGTTTTTGTCAGACATCAGTTTCATGGAGCATGTCCATTATGACCTTCTGTAGTGTGTGCGTGAATCCTTTCCAGGTAGGTTGTATTTCAGTGCAGGATTTTGTGTTCTACACCTACAGCTAGCAACCTGTTTCTGCAGGATATCTGAAGATAGGTTGACAATATGGAGTCACAATGGGCGAAAGGTTGTGGGATACTGTAACTATTGCATATGTGCTGCTTGTGTTACATGGTTGGTGTTAGCAGAGATATTCAGACATATGCACTGTTTTACACTGTGATATATTATGTCATCAACTACTGACAGATATACTTATTTGCTCACAGTTATTTCCAGGGAAATATAAGATGAATGAAGCTGTGTCCAGTACTGTGGTCTCTAGCCTACATATTCCTGCACACTCATGCCATTCTGGAGGGGTAGCTGCAGACACTTGCTGATGGGTCTGTGTAAATGGTCCAGCACCTTGGTACTGTGGTAGCTGAGGATCCCCTGCTTGTACATCTATCGACGTAACAGAATGGCCATATCCTGCTGTGGCCATACCTCTCAGCTGTACAGATTCACCCAGGTTACCCAGAGGCATGGCTCATATATCTGCTCAGTTCCCCTTCACATTGTGGTTTACAAGCAGGTTTGTAGTCACTCATTACTGGGTTTGTAGGCTGAGGTAGTATGGGCACACTTCAGAGTTTCAGACTTCACACACTCCATGGCGTCCATGTTTCTACACCCCCCACTCTGTTATTCTATCCTCTTCCTAACATTATGCGAGCAATATCTGAGAAGTATCCCTATAGCTGTCCCTTCATCCCAGCGGTATTTAGGGGTTGGTCCACAATTCATGCAGTAGGCCATGGTGGGCATGCTGCTGGGATTTGTTGACATGGCCTTGCAATTGTGTTCTGCAGACTGTGTTATGTTGTTAGTTGGGACCCCATGAGATAACATACATTGGCAGTATGGGTGAGGCACAGGCCTTTGACAGAGGACTGTAGCGCATTTGGTAGTGATGCAGGCCAATGCATTCTGTCACTCCTACAGACCCAGGCTGCAGACCACTGGATTCCCCTGGGGTGACAGGGTAAGTGTGCGAGGTGTTATTGGCAATAGTTTCTGTCCATATTAATCCATTATTCTGGATGCTGGCATGGTGCTTCTTACAGCTAGGGAGACACCTGCATGGGACACCTCTTCAACATACTGCATTCTGTGGGTATTCCCATACTGAATTGGGGGTCATAATGTACTCCCAACAGCAGGGATATGATCTGTGATAAACCTGTGTCTGATGGTGGGGTGAGCTGAGTGCATGTATGATATGGAAGCTTCTTACAGCCGACTCACAGATATACCTGGGACATTCTCCTTATGCTGCCTTGTGCAGGGACAAAGGCAGTCTCTAATTACTTCATAACTGTGCCTTTTGTGGTCTGCCAATGATTGTCCAGACTACATCAGTGCTCCATACTACACAGACAACTAATGTGCTGCTAATCTGTACGTACAATTCCAAAGGTGTGTGCAGCTGACAGTTACATTTTATGTACTCTGTCTAGGGTACTTCCACCTGTGTACTGTGTGTATGTCTGGGCCCACATTCATGGCATGTCCATTTTTCAGATGGTAACAAATATTGACATCTGAACAATTAGTATGGATGATTGCTGAATTGGGTCTTGCTGGGATGCATTGTGGTTGGCACTGCAGTTGTCAGACCATGGCTGTCTTATCAACAGTACTGGCCATAGGCCATTGGGACACAACCCTCCACGACTACATGCTGACCACTTCCACACAATATACAACACACAACAACCTAACACACAGAGCCCTGCATATTGCACACATGCAACAATCTATCCTGTAAATTGGGCCAGCTCAGGTAATCTGTGCTCCACTGTTATTAAACCAACATGTACGTGTTACTGCATTTCTGCATGGGATTGTGGGGAGGGCACACCTGACAACTGTGAACATTTGCTATGACTGTACTTGTATTTCAGGTACTCTTGGCTTCCATTTCATTTTGTATTCTAACCTATCATGAAGATTAGGGGCATATCAGTAGAGTGCACATCTTCAGTTTTATTGACCTACATTTCAATTTCAGACTTCTTACCCTTCAGAACTAATATACAACTGCCTGACCTGTTGGATTCTGTCTGTGTAGGTCTGTAGGAGGGCTGTTCCCCATTGCCATCAATTGGAAGCATTAGCACAGCCTTTCTTTGTGGTCATCTATACCTGTCCTGCTGGCTGAGGCTGTTGTTGGGTATCTGAGCCTCATTTACATGCATGTGTGTGCCCTATAGACACACATTTGGGTGACCACATGTACTGCAGTTGAATTTGTCACCCTGTCTAGTACTAATTACTTTGTTGACACCAGTATTTGTTATGGATTTCATGCTGCCCATATAGGTGTCCACTATCTGCTGCCATCCCATTCTGCCACCCGATTCCCTTGCCTGCTCACATCCATACCATAGATACAACTATTAGAACATACTACTCTATTCAGGAATTGATAGGAAGAGTGACTTACCTTGTGGTTGTACCAGTACTGGGGATGGTGCTGGAGGGCTGACTATGTCAGATGCACATAGTACATTCCCTATACATGGTAAAGCACAGGTAGTGTCATGTTTGGCATCCCTTTTACTGTATGTGTGAGTCAGACAGAGGTGCCATTCCCTGGGTTCCTACCATGTCAGTGTATGTGCTATGCGTTGCCTCTTTGCCAAAGCTTGGGCATACTGGGCATGTACTTCTGCCTACATGGGCAGGCTCAGGTTGTTCCTCCTCCAAGCCACTCTGTGCCTGTGCTGGCATTGGCAATGGTGGGGGCTGTGTGGCCCTGCACTGTGCTATTCTTGCTGCAGCTGTTTCTGCAGGATCATATTGTGTAGCATGGCACATACAATGAAAATTTGTGTACATGTAGCTGGTGAGTACTGCAAGGCTCTACTGGATATGTCCAGGCTCCGAAACAGTGACTTGAGCATCCCAGACACACTCTCTATTATGATTCTGGTTTGTGCATGTGCCTCATTATGGAGTTCTTGTTCAGGTGGGTGAGCATTTCTGATGGGTGTCTTCAGCCACGTCTCTAGTTCATAACCAGCATCTCCCACTAGGTGACCATATGGGATGTCCCCACTGGCAAATCTCTGGTACAGCTGTGTCATATGCCAGATGTGGGAGTCATGATAGCTTCCAGGGCTGCCAGCACACACATTCATTATAATGCCCTGGACATTGCACACGACCTGGAAGTTGATGGAGAGGAAGCCCTTGTGGTTTATGTAGACCCTACCCCACTCACCGGGTGGTTCTTTGATGTGTATGTGCGTGCAGTGTATAGCACCCACTACCTCAGGGTATTATACTATTTGGTGGAAGAGAGAGCTGCATATTGCTGGTCAACGCTTCACGGGTGTTGAGGAAACATATGTGCACACCAGCATGTGCTGACAAGGCACCCAGGAACTGGTGGAGTACCCTGGATGCTGATGCCTGTGAGATCCCCATGATATCCCCAGTTGGCCTTTGGAAGGTACCTATGGTTAGTACTCTAAAGCCTGCATATACCATGGTATCCACTGGGATGGGTTTCCCTCTGTTGGTTCTGTGTGTGAGGTGTGGCCCGCAGAGCTCAACAATTTGCTGTAGGATGTGCTTGTCCACCCTATAGTGCTCCACTATCTCCAGTTCATGTAGCCCCTGGTAGGTTACCCTGGGTCTGTACACTCTTCTCCTTCTCCTCACTGTGGATTGGTCATCAGCATTCTCATCCTCACCACCCTCAGCCTCTTCCATATATTGATGTATGAGAGTGACAGCAGCCCCTATCATTTTGTTAGCTTTGTCAGGTAAAATTTCCCTGTCTGTGTACACCGGTGGTGTAGAGTTTGTGGGAAAAACCAGAGTGAAGAATTTTACATAGTTTATAGTAGTGTGTTGGGCTAGGCTGGGCTGCTGCTTCTGTAATTCGCTGATTCTGATACGTTTCACCTGCCAGCTATGCAAGCTCTCCTTGATTGCCTTCCTACTGCTGTTTTCCCTTCCCATTGCCTTCCTGTTTAAACCCCTAGGAGCACCACACATACCCAGTGCTCAGATGTGAACAGAGCTGGTATTTCCTGGTATTTTTTTTTTTTTTTTTTTGTTTAAATCCTGGTGCATGGTGTGCACACCTGTTTAAGCAATATAAACACTGCTAGGCAACCTCAGACACACACCCCCTTCCTTAGCTGTGCTTAGTTAAGGGCAAACATGGGCCACAGAGCTCCAATAAGCTTACAGCATGCATGACACTCCCCCTTATGAGGTCATCTACCTCTTAGGCTTATACCATGATGTTGCTGCACCTACACGGTTGGGTGCAAGCTAACAGTGAGAGGAAATCTGCGATTCAGTATCAATCCCCTCATTTTATAAAACTGACTGCTAATGCATGGTTACAAAAACTGACACTCAGCCTTCCCCCTTAGCAAACACTATTCCATGGTATTGTTGCCTTATGCATGCCATTGACTGTTATGGCAGAATGCTGATTTTGGTTTGAAAGCTTATTTACAACTTGCACACTGCTGCCTTACATTTAAACGGCCGATATCAGCCAAAAAATAAATAAAAGTTATTTTTTAAAATTTTGCAACTATTTCCCCATGCTAATGGCCATATATTTGACCATTGACATGCCTACTACATTGAATACATGCTTTATTTGGAGCTGTCATGGCTCCGTTTTGTAATTTGCAGAAATGGATTCAGTTAGTAGTCGAATACATTTCTGCAGGTTACACTATTCCTGCACAGACTCCTGCCTGCATCCTGTATCGCTAATTCACCTCATTTGCATGGTTTTCACCTGCAAATAGGGCAATTAGCATACAGGAGCTGTGTCCATGCAGGAATAGTGTAGAAGCACTCGTGCACGTCCAGGGAGCTCATTCCTGGATCGCTCATCAGCCATATTGCGTGCACCAGCTCTTGCACTATTCCTGCATGCCGTGCAGAGCTTGCTGAATCCTGGGAATTGTTTCTAGTACTAGACTGCTTGGGCTCATTACACTTTCTTACCCTATTCACAATATCCACCCATCTCAAAATCATCCCTAAACCTATACCTAGCTAAATAACAAAATAAACCAGCAAAAAAAAAAGAGACAAAAATAAACCAAGAACAAACAATTAAACCTCTTTTGCAGACCTTTCCATTATTGGAGGTCAATACAATACACAGTAGCCTCCAGTGGAAATTGTACATCCACACAATCCACATAAAAAGTCAAGTGCTTTCGTCCATCCTCACTTTAATACTGGGACTTCTTCAGAACAACAAAATTAAAAAAAACACTTCCTTTTATACTATATTTATTCGGCTAATTAATTAGCCATTAAAGTGCAAGTCATTAGCTATGATACTACAATCACATTTAAAAACATAGTATAACTATAAAGATAAAGACATTATTAGATGTCTCCAAAAAAAACTATACAACCTAGACTATTATGTTTAATATATACATATCTAAATATTTACATAATTTAAAAAAAAAAAAAATATATATATATATATATATATATATATCTATATATATATATATATATATATATATATATATATACATTCATATTGGATGCATAAATATGAAATAATATTATAATGAGTTTTCATCATATAAAATGTACAAAAATAATGGCTAGTTTATACCATCGCTACTTTTCTTTGACCATATAAGCAACTTAAAGTGCTCATTGTTTATAAGCTCAGTACATACTAACTCTGGTACCATAAAACTTATCTAATAGCATATTATTTATAGTTTCAATGCCCTCTTTTTCAAAATTGGGAGTAAAAATATATATTCATTCATACCTTGGGGGTTAACTACATTGAGCCTTACCTGCCATTGAAATTCTTTCAATTCTAACATAAGTTCCCACCATCTCCCCTGGGGTCATTAGGGACTTCCTCCAAAATTCCAAATTTAAACTTTGTGAAGTTGGTACATTCAATGCTATGCTTGAACAGTGCATTGTTGGTATTTACCTTTTGCATTGCATACATATGTTCATAAATAGATTTACAATTCCTCCCTGTTTGGTGAGAAATAGACATTTTTTTTCCACAGCCCCATACCCTGAGAGGAGGGAAGGGCAGGGGGAAAGGACAGATATACAACAATTAAATCATTACAATAAAGATATAGTGAATATACCCAGTCAACCTGAACATATGAACAATGGCAAAGTGCTTTGTTATAGAGGGTTTAAGATTTTCAACTATACAGATTTAATTATAGATAAAAACTATTTTTCTTTGTTGGAAAAAGAATTCCACTTTGCGCTGTCCCATGGAGTAAATGCTGTGGATGTCATTACTGAGCTTAAACTATTTACTAAAAGGTTGACTTTAAAGGTGTTCTTTAAATGTCAAACAACTGACAAAGAAAGTAGTTCAGGGCCATGTTTAAAGAAGAAGAGATGTTTTAACCCCCCACTTCACCCCATAGTACAAGCATTTGAAGGGGCTTGTTCAACAGATATATATTCTTTATAGTATAGTGATAACAAAAAGAAAAAAAGAAAAAATGTAATTTAACAAAAGATGTTTGAACTTATGAAAATGATCCAAAATGATGATGAAGTGAGGGTGATGAAGCCAGATAAGGGAGGAGGAGTGGTTTTATTTAACAAAATGGATTACATCAATTGTTTATTGGAAATATTTTATGACACAAACAATTGCCATGATGTTTCAAAGAATGAAATTTACATAGCACATGGGAAGATTCAATTACTTTTTGAAGATTCACTCTTTCAAGAAGTTATACTGTGGAAAATTCATGAGTTTTTAAAGTCTGCTCAAATATTAATTCCTGTTGCTTTTGGCATACCAAAAATTCATAAGTGTATGTCCCAACTCCCATTTAGAGTTATTACTTCTAAAATGGGTCTACTTATTCGCTGGGGATATTTATTGATAGGGTTTTGAAAAATGCTTCAGCACCATCATTTGCTGAAAGATTCATAGGATATGTTGTCCAAAATTGACTGGAGTTGGTTTTTCAACAATTGATGTTATAGATTTATTCACATCAATTCCCCATCAAGAGGGACTAGAGTTGTTTTATGAAGCAATCTGTAGCATTACTAATACAGATGAGGTACTAATTAATTTTATCATGATGGCTATGGAGGTTATATTAGACAATAATTATTTTACATTTGAAGGGGTTTATTTCAAGTAATTGAAGGGGGTGGAAATGGATGCAAGTTGTGCACCCATCATTGCCAGTTTAGTCTTATACGCCTGGGAGGTCGGACATGTATTGCGTTGTGACTTCTCCAGAAAATGGATAGGTTACTTTTGTTTTTTGGATGATATACTTATTATATGGAAGGACAAGAATAAAAAAAAAAAAAAAGAGTTATTTTTGGATTATTTAAATAATATTACACCATATTTTAAATTCACGGGTACTGCTAATGATGAATATATAGATTAGTTGGATATCACTTTAACCAAGGATAACTTGAGAGGGAAGTTCACTACAAAAATATATAGGAAAGAGACCTTCTCTAACAACCATTTGAATTTTTACAGTTACCACCCTGGCTATATGAAAAGGAATATACTTAAAGGGCAGCTGGTTAGAGCAGCCCAAATGTGCTCTGAATTAGATTTGTTCGAGACTGAAATGGGGAAGATAAGTGTAATGTTCCTAGGGAGCAGGTACCCTAAAAAACTGGTTAAAGATATGTGTGAGGAAATTAAAATTGCATGGGGTTATAAGTACAAGCCCATTTTAGGGAATGTAAGTGGATTTAATAATGGTGATAGTCTCCCAAGTGATAAGCATGATTATAACAAGGGGATGGTAATCCCATATGCTTCTAACAGCAGAGAAATTAAGAACATAATACCTAAAAACTGGACAATATTCAAAGGGAATATGGACATTATGAAACGTGTGTGTGGTGAACCACAATTTATTCACAAAACAGGGAAGAATTGTAAATCTATTTATGAACAGCAATTAACTAGGAATTTAATGCCAGTTAAAGGTTGTGGTGCATGTAGGCAGTGTCAGTACATTTTAAATGAAAGTAGACTTATTCTTCAAGGGTTACATTTTGGGGGTGAATAAATAAAATTAAAATTGTGACACCAAAGGTTTAGTTTATACAGCGATATGTGAAGGGTGGGGACATTACTATGTGGGTAAGAGAGAGGCAATTAAAGAAGAGAATTTATGAACATATGTATGCAATACAAAAGGTAAATACCAACAATGCATTGTTCAAGCACAGTATTACATGTCCAAACTTCACAAAGTTTAAATTTGGAATTTTGGAGGTAGTCCCTAATGACCACGGGGGGATGGTGTGAACTTATGTTAGAAATGAAAGAATTTCAATGGCATGTAAGGCTTGATGCAGTTCATCCCACAGGCATGAACAAATACATATCTTTACTCCCAATTTTGAAAAAGAGGACATTGAAACTATAAATAATATGCTATTAGATAAGTTTTATGGTATCAGAGTTACTATGTACTGAGTTTACAAACAATGAGCACTTTAAGTTGCTTATATGGTCAAAGAAAAGTAGCGATGGTATAAACTAGCCATCATTTTTGTATATTTTATATGAGAAAAACTTGTTATAATATTATTTTTTAGAGTTGTTTTTATATTTATGCATCCAATATGAATATATATATATATATATATATATATATATATATATACATATATATATATATATATATATATATATATATATATATATATACATATATATATATATATATATATATATATATATATATACACATATATATTATTATGTAAATATTTAGATATGTATATATTAAACATGATAGTCTAGGTTGTATAGTTTTTTTTGGAGACACTAATAATGTCTTTATAGTTATTTCTTTGTGTGGATGATTTTCAGTCCATATATCTCTAGTTAGTCACAGTATATTAATCAGATCAGACAATAGTAGTAGAAGTAACGAACTTAAACTCATCTTAAGTCAAAACAAAACAAAACAGAAAATGAGTAATAGAAAATATATAATTGTTCAGCATTACTAAGTATTAGAAAGTAATCCAAGCAAGGCAGGCAGTCTGTTTCCAGTCGAAAATCCTTTATTAAGTACAGAGACAAGCGATTCAAGTAAAACAAAAATAAGAGTAATAATTTCCTCACAAGCTTTCTAACTATATATATATATATATATATATATATATATATATATATATATATATACTATTTATCAGGCAAGGGAGTTGTTTATTGTGCTGTAAAACAAAGTGTTATTGGTACACTTTTTTTTTTTACTTTATTACTTTGTTTTACTTTTTTGTTTTGTTTTACTTTGTTTTCCAATATCTGTGTGTACCAATAACACTTTGTTTTACAGCACAATAAACTACTCCCATGCCTGATAAAAAGTATATATATATTTAGAAAGCTTGTGAGGAAATTATTACTCTTATTTTTGTTTTACTTGGATTGCTTGTCTGTCTACTTAATAAAGGATTTTTGACTGGAAACAGATTGCCTGCCTTGCTTGGATTACTTTTGAATACTTAGTAATGCTGTACAATTATATATTTTCTATTACTTATTTTTTGTTTTGTTTTGACTTAAGACGAGTTTAAGTTTGCTACTTCTACTACTATTGTCTGATCTGATTAATATACAGTGATTAAATAGAGATATATGGACTGAAAATCTTCCACACAGAGAAGTTTCTTACACTGTTTTGTTTTTGGACCCATTACACTTGTTTAGTGGGTTGTTTTGAGATTTCAGGGATACCACGGAGATTACTTGCATCTTTATATATATACTACGTTTTTAAATGTGGTTGTGTTATCATAGTTAATGACTTGCACTTTAATGGCTAATTAATTAGCCAAATGAATATAGTATAAAAGGAAGTGTATTTTTTAATGCGGTCGTTCTGATGAAGTCCCAGTATTAAAATGTGGATGGATGAAAGCGCTTGACTTTTTATGTGGATGGTGTGGATGTACAATAAAAGATGTTGGATTTTCAACTGGAGACTACTGCATGTTGTATTGAGCTCCAATAATGGAAAGCCCACAGAAGAGGTGTAACTGTTTGTTCTTATACCTAACTAAATGACACCCTTCATATCAACATCACTAAACATCTTTGAATATTTAGACTCCTTCATATACCTGACAATCACATCACATTTCCGTACTAACCTGCCACTCCTAATCAACCAGCATGTAATTCAAAGTACTACAAAAACAGTCTAACAGACCCCACCAGCAACTCTGGAAAAACAAACCTAAAATATATAAACATCAACCTTAGAAGCACATCTAATAAAGTAACTGAACTACAGGCAGTTATATTACACTATAACCTTGACATCCTTACTACTGCAGAAACATGGCTTAAAACAATGATGAAAGACACCAAACTCATCCCACCATGATACAGCGTCCTTAGATCAAAACATAAAATCAAAACAGCAGCAATTATATACTCACATAACCTGAGCATAACCCCATACCAGACATCCCTGTTTCAATAATGCAGAAATACGCATTGCTCTACTTAAGATAAACTTTTATAAGGCCATTTGCATCATAGCCTTGTATATCCCTCAGGCAACAATATCAAGTCAGCAGAGCACATACTGTCTTGGAAATCCTCCAGTATAATCCAAACAACTGTCATCCTTGGCAACCTCAACATAGATTGGGCCCTAACCATATCTGACACACTCTACAAGTATAAATCTAAATGGCCTCTATCAGCTTATACATACATGTACTAGAAAAAATAAACTTTCCTCTAAGTCCTCTACCTTTGACTGGATTCTGACTTCTAAACCTTGTAACATCAGTAGCTACAGCACATTAAACCATAACCTAAGTGACACTTGTTTAGCTTTGCCTCAAGGCTTGTAAGCAATCCAGTTAGGCAACATGCATGCAAGTATGTGTGATGTCTGTAGAACCTTGCACACAACTTCATATCCACACTGAAACAATACAATTAGAATGTACTAAAAAATCTCCCACTTGACAAAATCATCCATGAATTTAATAGAAACTTTGCAAATATCTTGAATGCACATGCTCTTATCAGAAGGAAAAAGGTAAAATCTAACCCAGCTCTTTGACTAGCGGAAAAACAGCAGGCAGCTTCTAGCAATCAGAGACAAGGCCTGGAAAGCATGACAAGCCAATAAATCCCAAGAAAATCTTCTACAGTTCAGTCAAGAAACAAGCCAAAGCACAGCATAAGACTAGACAAAAACTATATTATTGTAACCTGCTGCAAACACACATACATATTCCAAAGAAGTTCTGGTCCTCAGTCGATAACTTACTAAACCAAAGCCACAGAAAACAACCCACTCCTCATCTGAAGCTACTTCATTAACAGTTGTATTAACTTGTACAAATACTTCCTCCAGGCAGTATCATTACTTATCAAAGGCCAAGCGATCATTTACTCTCAGTCCTTGACCCTCATAGCTTCATAGACAGACAGTTCTCATTCTAACCAACCTCCACCTCAACCATAAAAAAGTAGCTTATGAAGCTCAAAATTTCAAGTCCTGAAGCAGAGCCCACCCCCTGAGTTTCTGAAAATAGCTGCAGAAGCAATATCATACCCATAGCAATACTAATAACTTGATCCATTAAAGAATCCCATGTCCCAGACATCTGGCAGAAGCATTACATAAATCCTGTTTACAATGGAGAAGCCTCGACTGACTACTGTGATGTCAGACCAATATCCATACTGTCCCCACTGTCCAGAATACATAGAAATTGTTTCCATTCCCAAAAACTCCACTATCTAACATCAAGTAATCTTCACTCACCCACACAACATGGTTTTTGTACCACAACTGCCCTACTTTAGTTTACTGATACCAATAACAAAAATAGAGATACTGGAAACTTAGTATCCTCTTTATTCCTAGACTTCTGCAAAGCATTCATCACTGTATCTCACCAAAAGCTACTATTAAAACTGTCCTCCTTAGGTCTGTTTCCCTCTGCCCTATCCTGGTTTCAAGGTTATTGGTCACATAGACCACAAGCTGTTAGTTGGCAGCAAGAATACTCAACATGTCTACCCAATACTGTAGGAGTTCCACAAGGATACTTTCTAGGGTCTTTGCTGTTTATCATTTGCATAAACGACTTTCATACCATTGCTAAGTATGCCAGCATTATACAATATGCAGTTGATGTTCATCTATGCAGCTTCCAACTTACAAAAAGTACAAGAAATTACACAAGAATACTTTACATCTATTGAATCTTAGCTCAGTAGCTCACAATTTCTACTTAATACTACAAAAAATATATTAATTTTTACCCCTAAACTATCTCCCAAACTAAAACTCTTGTAAAAATTGTCACATCTAATAACAGTGTGATTGAGCATTTGAACAATTCCTATTATAAAACTCTTAGGAATGACTATTGACAACCAAAAGCTTGGCCTCCTATATAAAACAAAACACTAGAGATACCATAACTGAATCATAATAACTATCCACACTCCTTTATGCCTCCCCACCCTTTACCAACCTGCAATCATATACTCAAGCAAATTGGAGCAACACTATAATAAAGTTGCTCGCTTTGCAGCTAATGGCTCTTATAGAACTCAGCAACATCTGGAGTTTAAACAACTCAGCTGGACAGAACTCTCACAACACCTTTATTATACTCATCTACTCATAACCCACAAACTGATATACAACAACAAGTACCCTCTACTAAAAGGTATGTTACAACTTTACCTCCCCACTAAAGCCCTTCACTCAAAGACAAACTCCTCCTCTCTATTCCCAAAGCCCAAAACACATCTAAACCACTTTATACTCAAATTCTGTGGCAACTCATACCTGATCTCATGTTGTTCAAAATAACCACAGCTACAAAACACATCTAAAAGTATATCTCTCTATATTCTGGATCTATAATTGCACTTCTCCAGGATAATCACATCCCCTCTCTGTTCTCTCTCCAACTCAGCATTAACTCTCCTCTAGTTCTATCACCATTTCATTCTCTCCCAAACACTACTCTCCATCACTCCCCTGTCTTCCTCTACTCTAAATGTCTGACATTACCTGCGTAGATTAATAAGCTCATATGTGTTAACTAGGCTAATGACCACAAGGGCCTTTTTAAGCCTAGCCATGCATCTCAAATCTCTGACAAGCTCTGGTACCTTGATAAGTGTAAGCAGAGGCTTGAGAGATAAAACATTTACAAGTAGGCACCTGAGAGATTGCCTCTGTCCTTTAGAGACTTAGGTGCTAAGCCAGGGATGAATTTCCTTTTCTCCATCCTAAGTTGCACTTCAGTTGGATTAAGGAGGAACTCTGCTTCACATGGATGGGGAGCCTGTTCCAATGATGGGACAGTCTCTGGGATGCATACCGGTCTCTCCAGCAAGTCCTATTTATTTATTTATTTTTATTTATTTTACATTTATTAACCGGGTTAGTCCAGTTGAGCTTTTGGCTCATTTTCAGTGGAGACCCGGGGAGAAAAGCTTGTCAGTGAGTTTAAAAATTTAACAATAAACAGTTAACAAAATATCATTTACAATCATCTGAAAATTACATTAGGTTACAATGTCATATAGAAGGAATAATGCATTCATAATTCTTGTTAGGTTATATACAGCATGTATACAAAAAGAACATTGAGATAAAGTGGTTGAAACCAGTGAGACAGAGAGGTTAAAGTTTGTTATGATAGACAGGGGAGGAGAAGAAACTGAGGGAGGGTATAACTGAAAAGAATAGAAGGGAAGGAGATAGTGGGAGAACAATGAATAAAATAGTGAGGACTGGTGTAGGGAGGGGTATTCAAAGTTGGGGTAGGGTAGTTTCAGGGGGGGATGACTACAGTGGCAGGACCATTTTTTTGTTATGTATTTTTGAGTGGCTAGCTTGAAATGCTTGGTATGGTCAGGGGACCTAATTTCTTGGGGTAGATGGTTCCAAGATGCAGGTGGGTTATAATTATAGTGTAAACATCCTGTTTTTGTTTTGGGTTTATAAATCTGTAGCAAGTCTTGGTGTGAGCTGCATAGTGTCATGGTCGGGGAATATGTAAATATCATAGATAAAAGGCTAGGGCAGAAAGAGAGCAGATAGAGGATGGAGTGGATAATTTGTAGCTGATGTAGTAGGAGCAGATGGGGGGAATTTGAGCCAGTCCAGTTAATTAAGGGATAGGCAATGGTGAGACTTGTAGGTTTGATTTGCTGCAAATCTGTCCACCTTATTATAGGTAGTTTCAAGTTTTGTAATGAGTGTGGTGTTAAGGTTTGTGAATAAGTGACAGCTGTATAGAAGGGTGGGAAGAAGAAATGCATGGGAGAGAGTTATTCTGGCCGTGTTGGTTAAATATATCTTATTGCGGTAAAGGATTCCAAGTTTTTGGTGATTTATTTTAATATAATTAGTAATATGGAGATCAAATTTAAGCTGATCATCTATTATGACTCCCAGCAGTTTAGTGCTAGGTTTGGGTCTATGTTAAATATTCGAACATCCAAAATGTCAAACATTGCATGGACAAGAACAAATGTTAGACATTTGGATGTTCGAATATCAAAAAAAAAAAAGAAAAACACACATTAACAGTGTGAGCAGGGGGAGCAAGTCACCCTCCACACTCCCCTACTTATATATACCAACATCGAGACCGCACTTCAGTGCAGAAAAGGGAAATTCTCCCTATCTGCACTGTACGGTGCCATTGAAAGTCAATCTTCGAACACCTGCAATTTTGAACGTTTGGTCTCAACCATGTAATGTTCGAAATTGTGAGCGTTCGAAGAATTGACATAGATCCCTAGGTTCAGCAGTAATGATGCTGTTATTGCTTGATAGGATGGTAAATGTGGTTTTGAGATTGGTGAGGTTCTTGGGGAGGAAGAGTAGGATCTTAGTTTTCGTAGGATTAAGAATTAATTTGTTATCACAAAGCCATGTCTCTGTGGTGTTGAAAGATGCCTGGGTAGCAAAGAGGAAGTCTGAAGAATTATCTGCAATGGTGATGACAGTAGAGTCATCTGCATATTGTACAAGGGTTGAGTGGGGACAAGAGGTGTAAAGTAGATTAGTGAAATATTAAAGAGCAGTGGCCGAAGTATGGATCCCTGGCGGACTCCCATTGGCACATTGAGGGGGGTATAGTGCAGATTGCCGTTTAACAGCTTGCTGGCATTTAGAGAGATAGCTAGAGAACCAGGAAATAGTGGGAGGACAGAATTTTTAAGTAGGAGATGTTTTATATCACGGGCAAGGTTTGTCTTTTGAATGGGTAATTCTGGTGCTGTTTGTTTTGTGGATATGCAAGAGGTCCATCAGAGTGGAATTTGACAATGTTCTGTATGCCAGACATAGATCTCCCATCAACAGCCTGTAGCAGCCTGTAGGAGACATAATACAGGGATATGGCCTTGAGGCAGTCTGCATAGGACATGTTATTTACGTCCTATATTCTTTTAGTGAGAAGGTTCCATTTGTTGGATATGCCTAGTGAGATACATACCAAAGGGGGCATTGTACTCATTGATAGGTCTGATGAATGCCAAATGCAGAAGAACAATGACTTTCTTGAACCTAGATGCCATACATTTGTTTATAAGTTGCACAACATAGAATCATTTCCTCACTACTGTAGACACATGATGGCCAAAGGATAGATTACTGTTTATGTGTTTCCCTAAGTCCCTGACTACTGAGTCAACTGCTGTCAATATGATAGTTACCAGGGGTGTATGACTTCCTGAAGGATACAGTTATGCATTACTTTGCATTTAGTTTTAGTCCATGACTCTGACTGTACTTGTTTGTCTGTGTCAACCCTTCATAGAGAACATTTGTGTCAGTGTCAAATTTAGACAGCTAGAGACCACTGACATTGGCCTTGACTTCAGAAAAGTAAATGCAAAAAAGAAACTGTTCAAGGACTGATTCCTGAGGGACTCCAGTTGTGACTGGCCTCTTTCTGGAGATGGACTCACAATTCTAACTTCCTTTGTCCTGTTTGTGAGTCAGTTGGCTATCCAACAGGTGACATATGGGTTTGCATCTAACCTCTTGAGTTTATCAACAATGCCCAAGTGGGGTATTGTGTCAAATGCCTTGGCCAGGTCAAGGTAGGCAATGGAAACTATTTTACCCTCATCCATTGCTTTGGTGACCTTCACAAAGAAGTGCACTTTGTTGAATAGGCATGACCTGCTCTTGATGAAACCAAACTGGATTGGGTCCAGTGTCTGGAGGTTTACTATATCATTACTGACAATTTCCATGATACTTCTTTCCATGGCTTTGCATATAACACTAGTGAGACTTATGGATCTGTAGTTTCCAAGGTCTGTAGATGGCCACCTATGTGCAGAGGGATGACTGTTGCTGTCCTACATTCATGAGGTACAAAGCTGTTTGGAGGCTACAGTTAAATAGCAGTTCCAGAGGGCCTGATGAGTCATGTTTCATGCTATTTAGAAGGCATCCTGAGATATTGCCTGGGCCCATTGATGCAATGTTCTTGGTCTTAGAGAGGGCATTAAGGACCTGTTCCCTAGTGATAGCAGGGGGGGTTATATCTGATGGTATTTCCTGAGGGAAGGTTGAAGGGGAGAGTGTTAAAGTTGGAGCTGAATTTGTCACCCAATAGGTTTGCTATATCTTTGCTCTCAGTATAGGTGGCTCCATTTATAATAAGCTCTGCACACAATTGTGTATTGCCTTTGAGTTGAGGACGTAGCTAAAGGATGCCTTGTGGTTGTCCTTGGCATGAGAGCCAAATTTACCTCAAATTTGGCTTTGTTAGACTTCATTTGTCCTCTGAGTTGTTTGTTTAATTTGCTGAGAGTGTTTTTATCCTGCTGGGTGCTGCACCTCCTAATTTTTGCTATGATTTTCATCCTTCTGTTACACAGCCTATTGATTTTGTGATTCAACTACCTGGCTTGTTTTTTGAGTTAGTTTTGTACTTCTTCCTTGTGGGTACAGCTGCCTCTCTGCAGCTATTAGCATACTTGTACAGGAGTACTGTTAACAGTCCTGCATAGGCATCAGTGTTCTCAATGTTTATGGGGGCTTGAAATTTTGCCAGGTTATCACTTAATAGCACAAAGTTAGCCTTAGAGTAGTTTCTGAATATTCCATGGTTAGCTGGGGTCCATGTTTTATTGTTACTTCAAACAAGACTCTTTTGTGGTCTGACCATTCCAGGGAAGATGTTACATTAGGAGATGTGCAGCACTATCCCATATTAGTGACAACCGGATCCAGTGTGGTTGCACCCAGAGCTGGTGTATTGACAGCCTGGTCCAGGGAGTTTGTGTTTACAAAATCCAGCAATTTCTATGCCTGAACTTTTGGTGTCATATAGGAGTCCTAGTTAATAGTGGTATAATTAAAGAAAAACATGAATATGGTATTGGGTTGGATGGTGAGTGTTTCCAATAAGTTTAAATACATGGTTTGAGTTTTCGTGGTCATAGAGGGGGACCTATAACTTGTAAGGAAGTGGCATTGGATTTTGCCTATGGTGATCTGAACATGGAGTATCTCAAGTGTATTGTCCTGTTTGACCAGTCTTGAGGTATATTTATGTTTGATGTAAATCGAGACACCTCCAGCTTTAGTTGCTGTCTGTGTAGTAGCTGGTCTAAATGCATAGAAGGTATTAGTATAACCTTGCACTGTCTGTGTGCTCTCCATAGCTTTAAACCATGTCTCAGGGATGGAACAGATGTCATCCTTCTGTAGGGTAAAGAGACCTTCTAAACAGTGGAGTTTTTGGTTTAGACTCCTAGCACTGAGCAGTAATACCTTTAGATTTTCTTGGTTTTGATTTGCTATGTTGTAACTACTTTCAGTTAACCATTGCCTAAAAAGGGACAATGTTTTAGCTAATATTCGAAAGCCTAGAGGGGAGAGGTGCACACCTTCCCTGGAAAAGCAGCATGGTCTATTGACCATTTCCTTCCACTCTAACAAATATTGCAGCCCCTTAAAATGACACCAGAAACTAAGCTAATTATTAAAGTCATTCATATTTTGTTTGTATTGTGGCATCATTCTTGGAGAAGATAAAATGCTGTTCAATGCTAGGCTCATACCAGCCTCGGACACATATTCCAACAGTTCTGTGATGTCTCTCTTCATATAGTCCAGGGAGGTATGTCTCAGGTCATTTACTCCTACAATGACTATGAGTGAGTCATACTGGTACTTGTGGTCCAATGACCTGGGTGCATGCATAATGTGGTGGATCCTAGTGCCTGATAAGCAACTGGCTGTGACTTTCTCCTTACTCAGCCTGGTGAGAGCGACTTCAATGTGTTGCACGATGGAGTCTCTAATGACCATAATGTTAAATTTTGTGATGGCTTGCCTTATTGGCTTAGAAGCAGAGGCTCCATGAGATGTTATGAGTATGTGTTGAAGTGGGTGTTGTTTTGAAAAAGTGCATTCACGGATGCTGAGGGTATTTGTTATGTGTACTTCATCTGAAGGTCTTTGGGGTTTAGGAAGGTTACATTTTTAAGTGCCTCAGCATATGTGGGTATACATGTCTGCTTTGAATTGTATGTGATGGGTACAGTATGTGTACTACTGATAACTTTATTGATATTAGGAATACTTTTATGTGAGAGCTATGCCTCCGGTGATATTGGGTAAATGCATCCCCTCACATACCATATCAGTTTGTTTGACAAATAAATGGTTGTCAGTTAACATGAGGCAATTTCTGCATTGCCTCAGGATGCCCATATCCACCAAGATGATAACAGAGATAGTGGGAAAGTTCATATCCATGGCAACAGAACCCTGTTTATTGATTAGACAGTTGGAGTGAGAATATAAAGCAATCTCAGGAGTATCCAGTTTGCAACTCTGGGGACAGTGCTTATCACTGCAAACTAGTTGTCATAGGTTCATAGGTTCATAGGTTGGTACTAGGCTATCAGCCCTAGGGCCTATACAAGCCTAGCCATAACAATTCCCTGGCTATTTCTTCCCACATTATTTACTTTCCTGGACCCCTGTCTAACAGTTGGTCATGTGTCCAACTTGGTACTGCTGAAATTTCAATCATGCTTTTACAGGAAAAATGTCACTCAATGTGTCTGTGTTATACAGGGCACTGCCAAACACTTCAGCGGAAACTAATAAATAGACCCTGAAAATTTAAGGATGGAGTATTTAGGCAGATATTCTAAAGTTACTGAAAGCAAGGAATTATAGATAGAGATTTGAAGGATAAGATAGGAGAAAAAATACCTTGTGGAAAGTGTCACTTTTGTAGTTTTATTTCCAAGGACACACAGTTTAAACACCCTGATACAGGGGAGACCTTTGACCTGAGAGTTAGTGCAAGACGTGACACTGTACATGTAGTATATTTGGCTAATTTTTCAGATATACCACAAATTCTATGTAGGGAAAACAGATCGCCCATTAAAAGATAGAATTAGGGAGCATGTGTATCATATAAAGAAAAAAGTAATTTCAGTGCATTGGCAAAGCATATAGTAGCCACTAATGAACAACATGCTTTCAAATTCGTTGTCCTGGGGAGAACATATACTGACATAAGAGGCGGTGACATTAAAGCTAGGACTGAAGAGAAGGAAGCTGATTGGATAGTTAGATTAAGGGCTAGTTCAGGACATGGTTTGAATGAGTCTGTCCCTATGAGACCTGTGTTGAAAAAGAGGCCTTTAAACAGACAAAGTGTTGATTCTCTACTCATATATATTTTTTTATATATTTTATATATATATATATATATATATATATATATATATATATATACATATACATATATGTATTTTTAAAGTTTTTTATGTTTCTAATAAGAGTGTAATTAATAATGGTCATTAGGAGAATGTGCATATGTCTTTAAAACTGTATATTACAGTCATGTGACTGAGTTTAGGATTATATAAGGTGTGTGTTTTTTAATGAATGTTATACACCTGAAGAAGCTATTTGTGAAAGTGCTTGTGCGCTATTAAAGCTGTGTTATAGTGGAATCCAGATCTCTGGCTCGTTTTTCTGGAGTTTGAAGAAAATTTGGATATTTTGGGTATATATCCTGAATGCTTTTGGACTGTTGAGCTGGAGCCTCAACTTTGCAGTTTTCTGACTTTTATTTTCATTTTTACTTGTGGATTTTTTGCGTATTTCTGCAAAGGTGCCTTGTTTAAATTGGGTTGTTTTTCTCATATAGAAATTATTTACCTTATTTAACCAAAGCTGCATAATATTATCTTATATTATCTTTCCATTCTATGTTAATTCAGTCATCCAGAGTGAATTGTATTGTACCAGTCTTACTTAAAGTGTATCTTACTCTTGTAACCTTATCTGTGTATGTAGTATACTCTTCCCAACTATGGTAACACTGTATTCAAAGAATGTATGATATTGTACTTGCTAAACTGCTACTTGTATTATATGCTATTGTGCCTTAGCTCAAACTTTGTTTACATGAACTCTATTTACTGGAGATTTTCTCTCTGGTCCTCCACTGAAAAGGGGGTTTGTACCCAGCATTACTTCCCCAATCAACACATGTAAAAATAAATACATGAAGTTATGATTGCAAAACAAAGAATATTTATTTTATTTATTTTTTTAAGTTTACATTCTGTGTACCAGGTAACTCTACTGGTCAGATGACCATTTTCCATCATTTCCTCGGCATAAAATTAATTGGAAAATGCATGCTTACATTAAAATAGATTTGTACATATGTAGAGTGCATATTAGAAATAAACATATTTATTTTATTTATTGCTTCTGTTGACTGGGAAAGTCTGAATGTATGGAAAACTCATTTTCAGCTGAGGCCCATGGAGAAAAGTTCAACAAGATTTGGAAAAAAATAGCATTCATGCATACGCAGTGTAAATATTATTTGACTCTACAATGATGAGAAAACATAATCCCCAGGATTTACTAATCTTCTGTGCAGGACTAGCTTAATCCTGCACGGAAGAATCCATTTAGGAGTAGGACGACAGAGTGCCATGCATATTAATGAGGTGTGCTGCCCAAGCTCCTAGGCTTACACGGAGTGAGTAAGAGTGCAGGGCTTGTGTCTGAGAGCAGAGCTGTCAGAATAAACATGTCCCCGCAATGTAGAACAGCAGAAAGAGGTATGCAATGAGTGAGACCGCTCACAGATGACCACATATCTCCACCAACATTCCCCCTTGTGTATAACAGCAACAGAATGTAGAAATAAAATGAAGAAATCCTTTTTTTAAATCCGATTATAGCTAACCGTAGGTGCACGGGTGTGCCCATTGCTTAGCTACGGTTAAAGCAGCTTAAAAGGTTGAATAGGATAACAAGGAATATATATGCAAATAAAGCAGCATCGCAATAGTGTAGTGGGCAGAGCATTCGTCTTACGAGCAGGCATTCCCGGTTCAAGTCCCACAGCAGCACATTCTAGTTTACATGGCAAAGCATGTTATGACCAATATTTTTGTTGCATAACCCACTAAATAACACATATTTATGAACTGGAGTAGCACAGTAAATGCACATGTGAGGTGTACGTGTCATAATGAATAAGGCACTAGTAAGCAGGTTTAAGCACAAATAAATAGTAGTAAGCATATTTAAGCACTAGTAAGTGGTCTTAAAGCCGTTTGCGTGGTGGTAAGCAATGTCTACACTGGCTAAGCAATTCCAAAACTAACTCTCTGTAAGCAGATTTAACAGCAGGTTAGCAATTCTTACCATCACACAAACCTGCTCAAATGTGCCTTAATCACTCTGTATCCAATGGCGCTTGTTCTGCCCATCAACAAAATAAACAGCTATGCAGGTCTCGATCCCAGGACCCTAGACACCATAATACCAGTAGTTAGCTATCAAGCCTTCACTGAAGTACAGAAGAATGAGGTAGTAGAAAACAAGTCCTCACCATAGTATAACCAAACTGAACCTGTGAAAAGGATCAGTATACAGTCATATGTGCCATAACCCGCTATATAACATAAATATGTGAACTGGAGTACAGCAGTAAGCTCAGAAGTGAGGTATAATTGTAATAGAGTGTTGAAGTCCCCAATAAAACACAAGGACCCCACAGAGTGTACGTACACATCAATCAGGGATACCAGGCATACATATAAGGTGTAATGAATAATAACACAATGCAAAAAAGGCATTATAATGAAAGTCTAATGTAAGCAATTCTAAGCATTGCACAGGCCAGCTTAGGAGGTGTGAAAAATGTGTAAACCAGCTAACTCATTGTGCCCAGTGGTATACCCCTTTAAACAATGCCAACCTTAGCTAAGCAGGTTTGCCCATAGATTAGCCTTTTCAAAACTGGCCAATCATGGAAAAGTGTGGGAAATCGGCCCTACTTAAACCCAAGAGGCAGGAATACATCTCATAACTGGTTGTAGCTTCCCATTGCAGGCACTATGGCTGTAAGGGGAGAAGGAGTGCACTTCTGGGCGCAGCGCTGGTGCATCCAGGAGTCTAAGGTCATGGCAGGGCTCCCAGTTAAAGACCATGCTCATAGACTGCTGCAGGGCCTGTAGCAGGGCTTCCAATATAAGGCAGAGGACTGGTACCATCTTGCCCATGACCTCATCAGTGCCACTAACATACCCCAAACCGGTGAGCAGGTCAGGCACCACTATGCTGACCTGAAGCGGTGTAAGGGGGACCTCTTAGAGGAGTGGCTCTAAGAGGCTAGATCATCTGGGGATATTCCAGACAAGTGCAAGTATCACCCCAGTATGTGTGTAATGATTGCCAGCTTAGGTATATCGATAGGTATGGCTAAATATTCCTCTTATGTCCCCCACAGCTGCAATGGAGCAGGCCGCTAAGTAGGAGGCCCACATCAGCCACCTGGCGAGGTTGCGACACAAAGCAGGTCAGTACTACTCATGCATTTACTGTCATAGGAAATAAAAATAAAAGTAGTAGTAAATTAATTGCTAGTATAAAACCTGTATTGCTCAAGGCAAGTACTGCATACACTAGAGAATATGGCAGGAAGAGTCTCATATTGTTTGTATGTCAATAAAAGAGTAATATCCTGACAAAACAGGTCTAACTGCTGGACTGCATGTGTATATTCTGGTATCATATGGTAATGCAGATTTGCAATCATGTAATAGTACTGTTGTATTAAGCACTGTTAACCACACCGTGCACCATACATTTAATGTGTAGGAATGCCTGTATATGACAGGTGTAATCCACAGAGGCCATTTAGTACAACTGGGAGACATATAAACAGTAAACAGGGAAAATGTAGACAACAAAAACTGAATAGCAGATGCAACTGAGATGTGAACTGTTGTTTTTTTAGCACACACAGCCATGGTTCGAATCCTGCCAGTGGTAGTAGTCTGCATACAGAATCATACCCCACAACTGTACAGATATGTCCAGAATGTCTATTAAAGTTGCCCATATCTATTGCCTATAAACCTGTCCCCCTGGGAAATCAGTGGGAAGATCCCAGATGTATAGGCAGCAAACAGGAACTACAACTGATTGACACACATCTATGACAACAAACCTGGCACAGTAGTAACTCCCCAATACCTTATGTGACTAAAAAGCCAGGTATGTCCCAGTTACACCCCAACTTGTCAAGCTGTTGTCATAGTGTGTAGAGTAACAGAGTGAGATGTATGTGCATAATAGTAATGTGGAACCTGGTACTGTATGTGGGAACATTCAGCTAGTGCTAATAAACATTCCTCCCACACGTCTGTCAGATACCAACACTGCGCACCGAAATACAAGAATGATATGCAGTTGCTCTGAATAATGAGGTATTACACATCACTGTTGCTCACACTGTCCAACAACATATAACTGTCTAAGAAATCTGTATAAGAGTGTTGTTATACAAGGTCAGCAAGCATTAGCACAGGGGATTAATAAGACTGAAAGCAGATTGGAGATATACAGCAATATCAATATAGCAGACACAACTGTGATGGACAGTGTTTAAATTGTAGCAGACACAGCCATGATCTGAATCCTGGTGGTGGAATTAGACTGCATACAGATTCATATCCCACAACTGTACACATGAGGCCAAAATGTCCAGTATATGTGCCCATATCTGCTGCCTGTCCCCCTGGTTTGTCTGTGGGATGATCCTAGATGTATAGCCAGAAAACAGGGAATACAAGTGATTGTCAACCATGATGAGAACACACCTGTCACTGTAGCAACCCCAAAACTGTTAGGAGAGTAATATTTTAAGTATGTCCTATCTACAATCCCATGTTGTCAAGCTGTGACAAGAGTGTGTACAGTAACAGAGTGAGATGTATGTGCATAATACTAATGTGTAATCCGGAACCTTGTGTTGCAACAGTCAGGTAGTGCTAACAAACATTGCTCCCACAGGTACGTTGGATACGAACACTGTGCTGAGAAATACAGACCAATATAACCTGTACTGGAACTGTTCACTCTGGTATTGTAGGGGATTGTGAGTGTTGCAGTTTCTCTGAATAATAAAGTATCACTGGTCACTGTCACCTACACTGTGCTACATAACATAACTCTTTTGGAAAGCATGTATATGTGTGTGTGTCAGGTCACTAAAGGTGGAAGAGGGCAATAGTCTAGATATGTCCCAACACACCAGCATGCGGTCAACACATTGCCAGAGTCTGTGCAGAAATAGTTGGATAGCTATGTGCAAAACAAGAATCCAGAATCCGAGAGTATGTATAGAAAGAGTTAGTTAGTGTTAACAAACATTCCCTCCACAGGTATACCAGGTAAGAGGTGTATACTGCAGGTAAATTTGGTTCATGTGTAATCATGACGACAGCCAAATCACTGACCAAACTAAGGCTATAGAGTAGTGTAGTAGGATTTGCAAGGTACAGATAACAGAACTGACTAGGAAAGTTATGTGGCCTACAGGAATATACTAGTTGTTAATTGAGATCCCCCCCACCATATATCCAACAATAATCAATATACTCACCCCATCTGGAATGTACTGACTCTGATAATGTCCATTTGTTTGATAAATAATTTCATGGTTCTCATGCATGTGCTATATTGAATAATTCCAACATTGGTGGTATGGTGTCATCAATGTACCTGCATGCTGTTCTTATCACCACAGTGTTCCCATATATAAGTATGTGTTCTGTTTGCAATGCAACTGTTCCGTATCTGGTGTCTGGGTTAATAGGAATATCTATGCATGCTGTTATACCTAACCCTGGAATGTGCTGACTATTACTAACCCATATATGATGACATCTAAACACTATAGCATGCTTGGGAAGGCCGGTCCCAGCAGACCCACCTGTCCCACTTCAGCTGGCCGTGGCACCGGGCACCAGCAAGTCTGAGGTGCAACCACGGACCTCCCTGTCCATTGGTCGTGCACCACCTTTGGGTAGAACTGCCTCAGGGGATGGTGCTCGCCCCCTTCCCCTGGGAGTGGGCATGGACAGGCACCTGTCACCCATGGCCATGTTGGTGTTGTGGTGCATATAGTGATCAACGAGCAGTTCGGTGATCTTCTATGCCAGCTCGAGGTCTGCATGTCGCAATTAGAGAGTCAGGCTGGCTCTTTAGCTCAGACCCAGTACAGCCACCTTCGGGGCTGTGAAGGTGCAGTGATGACTGCCCATGGGTGGGGACCTCAGTCCCACTGTTACTACTAGGGGGCTTCCGATATCCTATCACCCCTCCCCATCAAGGTGTTTACCCCCAACATGTGTCATATACTGCCCCTGTATGCATCTTGTTTGTCTTGTCTGTTAACCTACCCAACCTACCTCCCCAAATATACCTACTACCCCTGCCCAACATCCCACTCTCACCTGGAAAAAAAAAAAGGGCAATCTGTTCCCACGAAAAAATCTCACCCCATACATAGCTGTCCATTTCACACGTGTCCACTGGACATATGTAATCCGGTCTAATTGGCATCACAACTTATTATTGTTGTCCTCACCCCTCTCCCAGGGGTTTGAGTGTCCAAATCTAACTCCAAATGTAGTGTATATGCACAGCTGTTACTGTAGAAGAAATGGGTAGCTATGGACCTTCTGTACACCCTTCCTACACATCCCTAGCTATTTTCCCTACTGTCTTTCCCTCTTTGGGCCCCTTTTTCACCACTTTCCTATCAAACCTTTTTTTCTTTTTTTTAAAGAAATTAGCGCGGGGGTAAGCAGGAGTAAGCACATTTAAGCAGCAGTAAGTGGGTCTAAGCCTGTTTGCATGGGGGTAAGCAATGCCTACACTGGTTAAGCAATATAGAAGCGAACTGATTATAAGAGATTGTAACCAGAATTAGCAGTGCTTACCTCCGTGCAAACACAAACAAACCTGCTTACAAATGCTTTAAAGTGCCTTAATCACTCTGTATCCAATGGCCCTTGAACTGCCCAGCAACAAAATAAACAATCTCTGCAAGGCTCAAACACAGGACCCTGCACACCATACAAAAAGTGATTTACCACTAATGCCATGACAGATATACATAATCCTGATGATTTCAAAAACATATCATCCAGCCCAGTCATTCAACAGTACAGAGAATGTATTCCAACATTTAGATGTGTGTGTGTGTGTGTGTGTGTGTGTGTGTGTGTGTGTGTGTGTGTGTGTGTGTGTCTGTCTAAATATATTAATATCTAAACAGATACAACATATATATATATATATATATATATATATATATATATATATATATATATATATGTATACACACACACACATATATATATATATATATATATATATATATATATATATATATATATATGAACATATATTCATACGGATACCTACATCAACACATATATGCATATATATGTCTACATATACACAGCAAGTTACATATATGTAAGCAGATATATGTCTGTGTAGGTATAAACGGACATAGTTTTATATATATGTAAGCAGCTATATATATATATATATATATATATATATATATATATATATATATATATATATATATATATATATATCCTTATAGGTATATATGGACATACATGTGTAGATATCAATGGGAGAGTAACTAAATCATATATGTCCACATACACCGTTAATGGGGTTGAGCGGCCCCAAACAATATACGTCTTGTATGAATAGGTATACTCACCCCCCCCCAACAGCCAAACACGTCCACCCTGTAATACACTACCTAGTGTTGCAGATCCCATAACCAGGTCCTGACATGACATGGGCACAAGATGTTAACAGTACTACATCCCATCTCTATGATGTCAGGCTTGTACTGGTAACATATCATGCAGTACAGTCTGGCTCCCATAGGAAATGTAAAATGTAGATGCTATCAACATCCCCAGGATACATATACACATACACATATATGTAGATACAAATATACATATATATTTCTATATAGATATAGATATACATGTGACTACACATACACACGCAGAGATAATTACAGTAAGATACTTATGTAGTAGGTACACACAATATGGAACAGCCACTATGCCTTCAGTTAACACCCTAACAACAGGACACTGGATGAGCCACCCATACAAATGACATTTCTTGCCTGCAACATATACCGACAGAGAGGTCATAGGATAAAACACCACACACAGGTTTGCAGAAATGGAAAAGCTTTATTTGTGTACTATTACAGATTTATATGCCATGTCATATAGATATTCAGACACTGACATCCATATAAACAGAGTAATGCAACTGTGCAACAGTTATACTAATACAGTAGTCTGGAAAGGTCCACAACTGTTGCTGTCAAGGCCAAGCTCTTCAAATTGTACAATAGTACAGACAGAGTGGGTCACAGAATACCACACAATCAACAGTAAGTGATGCAGGTGTATAGTTCAGCAGCCTTTATCTACACTCTGTACGCAATCACTAGGTGGTAAAGACTTCAGTGGACCAAATTGTAAAGTAACTGTTACATAACAAGGCATAACTGATACCATCACTGGCACACTGACAAACAGAACAGTCTGTATGCCAGGAGGCAGTAGGCCTGCAGTAACCCACTTTTTGTAAGTAATGCCAAGATAGGGGAAATGCATGGTACTGTACATCCAGATGCCTTAAGGCAGCTTACCCCTTATACCCCCACATTTTGTGACAGCCTAGGTTATGTATGGATCATCCCCCCCCTAGACTCAATAATACAGGGCCATATATCACTGTTACATACACTGGCCTCTGGAGTGCATATGGGCACACATGTATTGTATAGGTGAAGCCCACACATATATGGCCCCAGCCCCACCATATGTGTGGGGGAATACAATAGCAGTGGACTGCTGGCAGGAATGGCAGCATAGTATACATATACATGCATATGTATCACTATCTGTATATGTGTAGACATATAATGCTTTGTATATGTATATATCCGGGTGGGTATATGCATATCTATGTACATATACACACCCATCTATATATGTCAATATGTACATGTGTAATTATCTATATAGATATCTGGATAATCATATGTACATATATACATACATATATATATATATATATATATATATATATATAGATATATATATATTTATATATATATATATATTCACCATATGTCCTGAACATGGGGTGTAGCTCTATCTCAGCCCCTATAGTCCCAACTTTGTAGTGCAAGGGGATGTCAGGTATGTATAGCAGGTATATTAGTAGGCTATTGCTACTGTAATAGGGATTGTCTTCAAAGACACGGTGTGTGTGGGAGGTCACATCTGCTTTTCACATGTGCACCATTGGGTACTGACAGACATCCTAAGGACATCATAGTATAGTACCACTGCAAGCACACAATGCTCCTGTGGACTACAGCAGAGATATTGGCCAATAGATGAGGACATTCTGACACACTCTGCACAGTCCAGAGGTATACACAGAACCCCTTAGTGCAGAACATGTGGACCAAGCCTGACAATATGGATGTTAACAGCCGTGTAGATGGGTATAACAGATAACGACTGGTATACATTCACCCCCATAGGTTATGCATTCACACACCCATCTGTCCTGACACATATTAACTGCTGGTACAGAAGTGCCATGGCCACATACTACCCAATAGATATTGACATACATCTGTACAACATCCCACCGTTCTGTCTGACATACATGACTGTTAAGGGAGGCCCAGCAGCAGTACATCTGGCATGTATCTGGACATGACATCTCACTGGGTAAGTACACTAAGCTGCTAGGCATGTAACAAGCAGGCTACAGGCAGACTGGCTCAACACTGGCCTACATCTCCTATGGGGGAATGCACATGTACTGGCATATATAGCAGGCTCTACAGGCATGTCACAGCACAGGGTAAGATACACCTGTGTGAAAGTGCATAACCACAACCAATGTGAACACAGCCACATATGGTAAGCTAGCATAATATTACAGTATATGGACTATCTGTTCAACACCATCCTCATATGTGCCACTCACACACTAGTCCTACATACTACATATACTGAGCCGCTACACAGTGTGGGCTGATGCTTTTCTGTGGTATGGGACATGTGTGTATATGGCCCTACAAACCTGTAAGCCAATATGGTAACATACAGTGGAGCAGCATGTAACATCAGATAGGACAGGACTTAGAATGTTGACATCTACCACAGTCTGTACCTAGGCCAAGGTACAAATTAACAATACACACACTGTCGACATTCACCATAAGTACACATACCTCAGTATTGTACAAACAACCACAGAATGTCCAGGTTATGTCATCAAATATAACCCCTACTGTACATAACATGTGTAGTGGTCTGATATCTCACTGGCTTGTTATCAAATATGATGACACTAATTATGATGTACAGCACATATGCACCTCTAAATCCATAACATATGTACAAAGGTTGACAGAGTTGTGGCTGGAAACACATACACAGGGCCAGTATTGACATGTTGCTGTGATAACCTCATACATTTACTGTTGTGACACAGTTTGTCGCAACATATGTCCTGTGAGAGATATGAAGACAGTAACTGTCATGGCTTTCACCATCTATAGACTGCAATCCTCACACTACCTTCTGCAGTTCACAGATACATGCTTTGGGGGTAACACATGAAACCAAAGGCACCACACACTGCCCAGTCTGCAGATGACCCTACAGATGGGGAGTCCTCAGAAACATAGAACTGACATGGCAGATATTAAAACATGTAGGACAGCCATATCTGCACACACCCTGTTAAACCGACATTACTCTGAATGCAGTATAGCAGCACTTATAGTCTGTAGTCAGGTCAGGCACATCCCCCTCCTGTGTGTTGGCCTGTTTCCACAGTCTATGTTGTCAGAGGTAAATCCCCAATCCATCTGAGATGCTGTTTGCCAAACAACAGATCATGTTCCTGTTCACAGTGAATGAAAAGGACCAACACTAACATGATTTTCCTAGATATTGGAGTGTGTTTCCATGCAATTGGCTATGGGAATGTTACCACAGCTGTTCCGCGTGCAATCAGCTAGGGGAGGGCTGCAATTATTTATTTATTTATTATTATTTTATTTTACATTTGTTAACCAGGATGGTCCGACTGGATACATGTCCTTTTTCAGCGGAGGCCCGGGGAGAAAAGCTCCAACAGAGTTACATTGATAATTAGGTACAGTAAATGAGCTGAAAGAACTTAACAAAAACATAGGCTATTTACATACAAGTACAAGACTGCCATTACTATTTCTGAGATTACTACAAATGTAACATTAATAACATATTAGCAAGGACGGTAGGCAGTATAATGACATAGAGTTAGACAGGATACATATTTCTTTATCACAGTATACAAAGTACTTATCATCTTAGCTAGTTGTTTATGTTTTAGTTAATGGCACAGAGCTAGTCTGGGTTTGAGCAAGGACATAGCCAGTGTGACTTGAAGTGGAGTTTTAGACTATTTTTGAATTGACTTAGAGAAGTTGCAAGCGTGATGTTATTTGGGAGAGAGTTACATATTTTACCAGTGGTGTTGGCAAATAGCACGTCACCACCTAGGTTGAGAGATTTAGTTGTTTGGACAAGGAGTCTGTTTGCTGAGCGAAGGCAGCTTAGATTGGAGTAGGGAGTCATTACGTTTTTTAGTGCTGGGGTATTCTCAGGTTGTTTAAGGATTTTGAAGGCCTCTATGAGTTGGGACTGGTGAAGAAGGTGTGGAAATTCTATCCATCCAAGCTTTTCAGGTTAGTACAGTGGTGTGTTTTGCAGGGTAGGCCTGTAACGAACCTGGCAATGTGATTATAGCAGGATGAGAGCTTGGCCAGATCAGATTTGTTAAGGTGAGTGAGGACAGGAGAGGCATATAGTAGGGTAGAGAAGGTGTGAATGGGCTGTGGCTGCCCTGGCATTCGGGGTAAGGAAGGCTTTAATTCTATATAGGGTCCCAAGTTTCTTGTTGACTGACTTAATGGCTTGGTTGATATGTATATCAAATCTGAGTTTATTGGCTGCAATTCATGCAGAAGCCATCAGCTGATCCTGAGCATCACTTAAAATACACATGTTGCTGCCTAAGCAAAGCAGGTGTAGGTCACAACATCCACCAGTGAGGGAGTGAGAGAGGCAGACAGAGGCAAAGACAAGTCAGGGAGGGATGGGAGAGTAAAAATTAAGCATGTTTGTGTCACACACTTACCAGCACAGGATATCAAACCCATGACAACAGTGCTATCACAGTTATATGCAGTTACTAGATGTGCCACATAGGTTTGCTGTTATGGAGCCCTCAGAACATATATGTGATGGTGAGTGACATCTGCAACAGGGATATAGTAGCTTTATGGTAGGTGAAGTACATGTGCCTATCTGCATGAACAGGTGCCAGCATCAACACAGCCACACTCTCACAGGGACGCATGCACATTGACACACTTGCCAGGGCCGGGATACAGCTCATCACTAGTGAGATTGCCACAACACATTACTGTGCAGGTATCGCATGCACCACATGGGTCATATGGATGTTATATGGGCAAAGGGTATGGGGAGGTGTCTGACATAAGACAGCATGCTTCAGTATGCAAATGGGGGTAGTAAGTGTGGATGCGATCATACACATCATACAACACACACACAAACACACAGGGTGCCAGTATTGACATGCATGGGTGCATTTCTGCATAGGTGTGTGGTGGTTGACTGTGCCAGATGGCTATACAAGGCTAGGTGATGGGTATACCTTGGCATCAGGCCACATGACACTGGCCTGCATTTTGACTCAGGGCTGTAATTTCTGCATTTGCCCACACAGGTGGGTATCGTATCCACCATCCAGTCACCTGGGTGACTATTGCGTGTGGCCAATGCTGTGCATCGCTTGCCATGTATGTGTTCCTTAGTTCATGACATGGATGGTGTCTGGGATGTGCACACCTCCCACATGCATTGTACAGTGACATGTGGAACTGTACCTGGGTTGTCCGTCCCATGTTGTGTACACAGATTATCATCAGATGTGCCAGTCTTGGCCACCTGTGTCAGGAACTGGTAATGAACAGCAGGTTTTCCCTGCACCTACATTGATAGCATGCAAATGGCATTCCCTGGTGTCAGTGGCATCTGTCCATACAGGGCATGTTTTCAGGCATGATATGCCCTTTATGGGTCACATGTGATGACACCACAGGTATTGCAGGTGTCCAGTGGGGAACATGGGGAAGGTGCACTGTCTGCATGTATGTGCCTATTGGACAGATGGACAGGGTGCCATACTCTCTGTAGCCCACTGCAATCACTCCATAGTTACTATCAGTGACCGATATGCAGTGTACTACCCACATATTGGCTTTTGCCTAGGTGTGTGTGTGTGTGTGTGTGTGTGTGTGTGTGTGTGTGTGTGTGTGTGTGTGTGCGCGCATGTGTGTGTGTGTGTGAGACATGGGTTGAGAGTGTGCTCTGGGTAATACTGGGGTTGCTAACTGTGATTGCCTGGCCTTGATATCACCTTTATGGGTATGGATTTGCGCCCCAGCCTCTTGGCTATTTCACATCTGTTATCCTTGTACGGTGGATATTGTGATATATATTAGGGCCACCATATAAGAAATTTGCAAAACCCACTCCACATTGGGCCCAGGTTTCACACACTCACACAGGATACAAGTTACAAACACACACAACTGTGATGTCTGGGATTAGAAACCCTACCTAACTAGTTTATTACACTACAGCACTATGCAGTTATAGTACATGCCATGGAGATTATTAGTACTGGAGTACTCCTTCCCCAAAGGTGTATTTCACATTGGATGACATCAGCAGGATTGCCAAAGTAGGGCATTTGAATTGTAGTGAGTGTGGCTAGGCTGAAATGCATTGCACCCTACAGAGACAGTGACACACACACACACAAAACATCCACAAATGACATGCGTGGGTATAAATACCTAACAGAGGTCTATATCACACTACAGCATGGAGCTCTTATAGGATGCACCACGGGGCTTACTGGAGAATGCCTTCCCCAAAGGTGTATTTCACATTGGATGACATCAGCAGGATTGGCAAAGTAGGGCATTCAAATTGTAGTGAGTGTGGCTAGGCTAAAATGCACTGCTCCATACACAGACAATGACACACACACAAAACATCCACAACCGCCATGCGTGGGTATAAAACCCTTAACAGAAGTCTGGATTGGCAAAATAGGGCATTCAAACTGTAATGAATGCGGCTAGGCTAAAATGCATTGTTCCCTACATAGACAGTGACACACACACAAAACATCCTCAACCGACATGTGTGGGTATAGAACCCCTAACAGAGGTTTACATCACACTACAGCATGGAGCTGTTATAGGATGCACCATGGGGATTATTGGAGAGTGCTTTCCCCAAAGGTGTATTTCACATTGGATGACATCAGCAAGATTGTCAAAGTAGGGCATTCAAATTGTAGTGAGTGTGACTACCCAAAAAAGCATTGAACCCTACACAGACAGGGTCAGACAGACACACACACTTGCCAAGTCTGGGATTAGAACTCCTACTTAACTAATTTACCATACTACAGCAGTACACAGTCATAGGATGTGCTACAGAGATTACTGGGCTACAGCCTTCCCAGAGGTGTATTTCTAGGCTGATGACATCAGCAGCCTTACCAAAGTAGAGCATTTAAATTGTAGGGAGTGTGACCACCCTAAAAATCATTGCCTTCTACACAGACAAACACACACACAAACACAGTTGCCATGTCTGGGAATGTAACTCCTACCTAGCTAATTTATCACACTATAGCAGTACGAAGTTATGGGATGTATCCCAGAGATTACTTGGCTAAAATTCTCCTAAAGGTGTATCTCACAGTGGATGACCTCAGCATGCTTGTCATAGTAGAGCTATGGGGAGGGCAGTGTGTGTGCATGGGTCATAACTCATTCATCTTGGGGTTGACACACAACATGCAGGCACAAACTGGGTCATATTTTACAGGTACGTGTATACAGCTGCTGCATGACTACTTTCTTGTACAGTCATGTTGCACAGCTAGCACATGCACCACATAGTCTGTAATGCTGACAGATACCGGTGGCTAGTATCTGCAGTGAGTGACATCTAGCCCTCATGTGGTTGTGGCCCTTTGGCTGTGTGCTGGGTGGGACAGGCCTGGATAGCTCCTTGTCACAGTCACCCTCTTCCACACATCTATGTACATCTACCTTTGGCTTATTATAGTGTGTTGTCCTTACATATATGCCTGTATTCCTATCCACTGTATGTGCAAAGCATTAGTGGTGCATACTGAGGAGTGTCTGCACTAACATCTGCGGCTGCCAGATATGTCTGGTCCACTGGTGTTTACAGACATGGCCTTCATGTGTTTAAGTGTGTAAGCATGCCCAGTATGACCTTTCAGTATGCTGCTGACTGACATTGCCTTCATTTCTCCAAGTGTGTGGGCATGCCCAGTATGTCCATCTGTATTGAATGTGTGGATCGAGTCCAGATAGTTTGTACTGCAGTGCTGACCTTTGTGTTGTACACCTGCAGGTAGCATGCTGTCTCTGCAGGGTATCCGTTGATCATTTGGTATTGACTGTTACTACATTTCTGCATAGGATGGGGGGCACATCTGACTATTTCAACATTTCTACACAGGATTGGGGGCACACACTTGACTGTTACTACATTTCTATGTAGGATGGGGGGGCACACCTGACTATTTCTACATTTCTACACAGGATTGGGGGGCACACCTGACTGTTACTACATTTCTATGTAGGATGGGGGGGCACACCTGACACGTGTACACATTTGCTAGGACTGTACTGGTATGTCAGGTACTCCATTTCATTCTGTAGTCTTACCTATCATGCTAACTAGAGGCATACCCGTGTACTACAGATCTTAGCTTTTATTTACCTACATATTAGTTTCTGACTTCCTACCCTTCAAAACAGACATCCCACTGCCTGACCTGCTGTAGTCTGTCTGTGTAGGGCTGGGTGGGGTTACTCATAGGCCTCATTCAGAGGCCATAACACAGCCTTTGTTTGTGTTTGTCTACACCTGCCCTGCTGGCTGTGACTGTTGTTGGGTATGTGAACACCCTGACTGGCATGTGTGAGTCACTTACCTTGTTGGTGTCCCAGTATTGAGGGTGGTGCTATAGGGCTGCCTATGTCAGATGCACATAGTACACTCCCTACACATGGTTAAGCACAGGTAGTGTAATGTTTGACATCCCTTTTATTGTATGTGAGAGTCAGAGAGTGTGTTATTCCCTGGGTCTCTCCTGTGTCAGTGTATGTGCTATGCGTTGCCTCTTTGCCAAGGCCAGGGCATACTGGGCACACCTCCTTCTGCTTACTGGGGCAGGCACAGGTTGTTCCTCCTCTGAGTCACTCTGTGCTTGTGCAGGCCTTGGCAATGGTGGGGGGCTGAGTGGCTCTGCCCCATGCTGTTCCTGCTGCAGCTGTTTCCACAGGATCATATTGTGCAGCATGGCACATACAAGGACAATTTGGGTACATGTCCCTAATTATGGAGTTCTTGTTCAGGTGTGTGTGGGCATTTCTGATGGGAGTCATCAGCCATGGCTCCAGTGCGTATCCAGCATCCCCCACTAGGTGACCATCAGGGATGTCCCCATTGGCAAATCTCTGGTACAGCTGTGTCAGATGCCAGATGTGGGAATCATGATAGCTTCCAGGGCAGCCAGCACACACATTCATTATTATGCCCTGGGCATCACACATAACCTGGCAGTTGATGGAGGGGAAGCCCTTGCGGTTGATGTAGACCCTACCCTGCTCAGTGGGTGGTGATTTGATGCATATGTGCGTGCAGTCTATAGCACCCACTACCTCAGGGTATTCTGCTATTTGGTGGAACAGTTGCATATTGCTGGCCAATGCCTCATGGGTGTTGGGGAAATATATGTGCTCACTGACATGTGCTGACATGGCCTCCAGGAACTGATGGAGTACCCTAGATGCTGATGCTTGTGATATCCCTAGCATATCCTCATTTGGCCTTTGGAAGGTACCTTTAGCTAGTATTCGTAGGCCTACACATACCTTGGTATCCACTGGGATGGGTTCCCCTCTGTTAGTTCTGTGTGTGAGGCGCGGCCGACACAGCTCAACAATTTGCTGTATGAGGTCCCTGTCCACCCTATAGCGCTCCACTATTTCCAGCTCATGTAGCCACTGGTAGATTACCCTGGGTCTGTACACTCTTCTCCATCTCCTCACTGTGGGTTGATTGACAACATTCACATCCTCAACACCCTCAGCCTCTTCCACAAGTTGTTGCATATAGCTATTGCAGCCCCTATCATTTTGCTGTTGTGAGTGTTAAAAGTTCCCCGCTTGTTTACACCGGTGGTGTAGAGTGTGGTAAAAAACAGAGGAGAAGGTGTTTGCATAGTTTATAGAAGTGTTCTGGGCTGGGCTGGTCTGCTGCCAGTGTAATTGACTGATTCTGTTAATTTCACCTACCAGCTATGCTAGTTCTCCTTTGTTACCTTCCTACTGCTGTTTTCCCTTCCCATTGCCGTCCTGTTTCAGCCAGGGGGCATGCCGCACAAACAGAGTACACAAATGTGCACACTGCTGCTATTTCCTGGTTAACTCTTTTTTCTGCCTTTAAAACCCAGTGTGCAGCGCGTACACCTGCTTAGGCATTGTAAAGAGTGCTAGGCAGGTTTAGACACACCCCTTAGCTTAACTCTGCTAAGCTAGGAGCACATCCAAGCCACATGGCTCCAATCTGCTTACAGTATGCCTGACACACTGCCCCATGATGTCACCTAACTTCTAGGTGTGAACCACGCTATTCGTACTCTTACACTGTTGGGACCTGACTAACATGCTGGAGAAAACTGGAATTCACTATCCTTCCCCTCATCTGCATAGGATTGCCTGCTAATGCATAGTTACATGTCTCACACTGAGCCTCCTCCCTTAGAAACCACTACTCACTGGCCATGTTGTCTTCTGCCTGCCATTGACTTGCATGGCAATATTCTGATTTTAGTTAGAATGCTTAATTTATGTTCATTTTGTTATTTTCCCCCCGATCCCATTTGCATGTCGCTGCCCTATGCTTAAATAGCCGAGATCGGCTAAAAAAAATAAAAGTTGATTTTTGTATTTTTTTCACTGTTTGCAATGCCAATGGCCTCATTCCTCAGTGTTATGAAAGGTTTTAGATGTTTCAAAGCGGACCCATACACACACATATATATATATATATATATATCTATATATATATATATATATATATATATATATATTATTTAAATTATCATTATATTGATTATGAGATTGCTTCATTGACAGCTGCACAACACTGCTAGCAGTATCAAAATATATTCTTTTTGTTTGAAATAAAGTTTATGTATTTGCTAACTTTCTCATGGTTGCATAATTACAGTTTCCATTGAAAATCATAAAAATGTTCACTAATTCACTCTGACACACATGCAAATAAGCAGACACACACACATACATGCATACATGATTATCCAAACAAGCACACACACACACACACACACACACACACACACACACACACACACACACACACACACACACACACACACACACACACATACTCACACACACACACACACACACACACACACACACACACACACACACACACACACACACACACATACTCACACACACACACACACACACACACACACACACACACACACACACACACACACACACACACACGCAATGAGACAGATTGGCAGACATAAAGAGAGAAATAGACAAATTACTTCCTGTCATTCCTCACATGCCTTTTAGCATGACTTCCTACCCTCAAGTAGTTGCACATTATTTGTTCATGGTGATGTAACAAATCAAACTTATAAGTAAATTTTGAATTATTTGCACCAATTAAATCTTTGAAAAGAATACAGTCCACAGTGTGCCTCTGCTACATGCCAGATCATCAGCATCTTAATTATTTTCTTATTTTGTTATTTGTTTAAGTCATATTGTGTAGTAATCTATTATTTTATTTGGTATAAAAATGAGTTGCTGTGCACTTCACAATGCATAGAAATGTTTGCATTTGTAAATGAACATTCTATTTCAACTTTATAAAACAGCTGCGTGACACTAATAGTAAAGGATTTTTCTATATGAGGTGGCCAGCAGATAAAAAACAACTATTATCATGGTGCAAGATTTGTCCACACTCCAAACGTAGTGATTGCACACAATAATTAATGCTGTCCTATACGCTATTTGGTTATGACCACCAGCATATCTGTTCTTCTCTTCTGTTGTACATTTTATTTAGAATAAAGGAGGGAAAGAGATTAAAAATGGTGGCAATGTTAATGTTACTAAGAAATTAGTTGTATAGTTATAGTCATTACATCCCTACAGTGAAAAGCCACACAGAAACAAGATAAGAGAGCTGAAATATAGTAGATGGCTGCAAGTAGATCACAGTTACTGGAAAAGAAAAAAAAAGTAAACTGTTTTCCATAGTGCCATTTTTACTATATTCTTGAATGGTAGTGTCTTATGAAGGTATTTTAGGCTATCTCTCTGTGATGGTAAGACAAGGTACTGCTGACAGCACAGCAGCCTGCCTGAGGAAATGCAAGCTGCTCTGTCCCACTCTAGAGAACAGGCAGGGGTACTGGCAGTCATGTGCCCTTGTTTCAAACAGCTGTTGCGACAGCTGTTTAGGGTGTTTATGTTCCTCCAGGAATGCAGCTGCATGCCACTTGTTGCATGAACTAATGAACTATCTGTGAAAAGGAAGAAAAGCTGCTTAATCTGTAACTAATGCAGCAAGTGCTTCACATGATAACCATTTATACTACCTTAAAGAGTAGGATGGCTTACAAATAAAACTCAGAATCTTATTTCACTCTTTAAAAGGCATTTTTTTAGATTATCTGCATCTCCTTACACGTTTGCAGTTTATACAAATAAGCATTTAACACAACTGCGATTTGGTATATATGTATACAGATAGGAAGATTAAAGTAGCTAATCACAAATCTTTAGTTAGTTAGTTAGTTAGTTAGTTAGTAAGTTAATTGACATTTTATTATCAGGAAGTCTTCAGTTGGGTAGGTACCCATTTTCAGTGGAGGCTCAGGGAAAAAGCTTCAAAGCAATACAAAAAATGTAAGAATAATAATTTTGCAATCTTTAAAAATAATATAAAAATAATACAATTTAAATAATTATATCAGATTAGACATAATATGAAAACATTGGTCAAGAATAGATGCAAGTTATATGATAATGAATTAATAGTTAGAGAAATTTTAACCAGTTTATAGAGAAATTAAATGTAAGTTAGTGTAATAAAAACAGGAATTGCAATATAAAGTGAGAGGAAAGCAGACTTTTGGCATATTTAGAGAGAAAGTCAGAAGAGAGAAATTAAAAGGAGTAAGGAAGTGAGTAAAGAAGGGAGATTAACTAGATGTAAGGTATGAATAGGTATTTGTTCACATTTAGGGATATAGTTTAGCCTGGTGTTGTGCAAGAACAGAGGCAGCATCTGGCTAAAAATGGTTATGAAGGGTGGGGGTGGTATTAACCTGATGGATAGAGATCAGGAGTTCTAGGCCTCAGCAACATGGTACAAGTACAGACAGTGCCCAGCAGATTTGACAGGATTTAGGACAGAGAGGAGTTTTTGGTCATTGCACAGTTATGACTGACTAGGAACAATAGTTGTGTAGAATGATATTTAGTGCTGGACAAACAGATGTATTCTGAATAATTTTATAGGCAGTAAGCAGCTGTGTATATGTTAGTTGATGGGGTAGTTCTAACCAATTTAAGCTTGGTGGCTGTGGTGGTGCAGCAGTTAGCGTTGCTGCCTCACAGAAAGAGGTTCTCTGGTTTGATTCTCGACTGGGATGCCTTCTGTGTGGAGTCTGCATGTTCTCCCTGTGGTCGCGTGGGTTTCCTCTGGGTGCTCTGGTTTCCTCCCACATCCCAAAGACATGCAGTAGGTGGATTGGATGTTCTAAACTGGCCCTAGGTGTGAGTGTGTGCATGTGTGTGTGCCTTCTGTGGAAGGTTGGGTGCCAGGCTGGCAACTCAACACCGAAAAACTCCACTGCCAATCATGAGCAGACAGATGATCTGCTGTGGTGACCCCTAACCAGGAAAAAGCTGAAAGAAGAAGAAGAATATGCTATACATTGGTGAGCTCTTAGGGGAAATTTGCTGCAAATTTAGCAACTTTGTTAATGCATTGTTCAGGTTTTGATTTTTGTAATGCTTGAATGTTAGCAAGGATGGAGCATCATAAAGAAGTGTGAGGAGGAGACAAATAGTGACAAGTGTAACTTTATTCATGTCAGTGAGAATGCTTTTGGCTCTATAAAGCATCCAAATTTTTGGTGATTTTTTTTATGCAATTTTGAATATGTAGGTCAAATTTAAGATTATCATCCAGTATCATCCCTAATAATTTGCTAACAGAATTGACTTCAATGATTTTATTATCAAGAGAGAGGACTTTAAATTTTATTTTTCATGGGAGAGGGATTTGGGGAAAAAGTAGTAATATTTTTTTTTTTTTTTTTTTTTTTTTTTATGGTTGAGCATGAGTTGTGAGTTTCAAAGTCATGTGTTGATTGCTGTTAAAGTATCCTGAGTAATTATTTGGAGGTGTGCCACATTGTTAGATGTGTAAATGAATGTGGAATCATCTATGTACTGTATTAGGGAGATCTGTTGTGTGCATGTGTGAAGAGTGCTGGTGAGAATGTTGCGGTACACCGGTGGTGATTTGGGATGCATGTAGAGGGTGGAGTGCCATTTTACTGCCTAATACCTATTGGATAGGTAGCTTTTGAACCATAGAAGGGTGGGATGAGAGAGATCTAATGAGGACATATAAAGTAGAAGTTTGCTGTGACAAACTGTGTTCTAGGCTTTAGACAAGTCTTGAAGTAAGGAGGACACTAGTTTGCCTCTATCTCAAGCTTTATTTACAGTATCTATATAGGTTAGAAGTGCAGTGTTAGCACTATGGGAAATGTAGAAGTCATGTTGTATTGGGAGAGGAATTCTTCCTGCAGGAGATACTTTAGCAGTTGCTTTCGTATACATTTTTCAAGTATTTTGGAGAGCTGAGATGAGATTGCTAGAGGTCTAAAGTTATCCTCATTACGTATGATATTATAGACAGGAGCTGTGTAACTTTTTCCAGAGGGAATGTGGGCTTCTTGGAATGACCTATTTACAGTGGATATAAAAAGTTTACATACCCCTGTTAAAATGCCAGATTTTTGTGATATAAAAAATGAGACCACAATAAATCATTATAAAACTTTTCCCACCTTTAATGTGACGTACAACCTGAACAATTAAATTGATGAACAAATCTGTTAGGGGAAAAAATATAAAAAATAAAAAAAATGTACAATACACTGGTTGCATAAGTGTGCATACCTTTAAATTAATACATTGTTGTGTGTGTGCACACCCTTAAACTAATACTTTGTTGAAAATGTAGTTCAGCAATTGTATTTCTTATACTTCTAACCTTTATGGCAGCAAAAATTAAATTACTGGGATTGAAGCTTGACCATTGTAGGGTTAGAGTAGTGTGTGGAAGATAATTGTCTTGATGTTCATTGTGATAAGTGGGGCCAGGATTAGGGTGAATGTCTCCTCCTAGAAGGAGTTTAGTATATTGGGGAATTATGGATACTTGTTTTTTTTTTTTTTGGAGAGTGTTTTACATAATTTTGTTTTGGTCTGAGTTGAAATGGAGTTAATCTGTCTATATTTGGAATAAAGATGAGGGACATCATTAAATAAGTTTGGTGCAATGTGTGGAGAGTGTAGGGTGTAAGAATGAATAGGTGTTTGAGACAGAGTTGGAGATATATTGAGAGCTGTTATAGAGTCATGGCAGGATGAAAGATGGTCCATTAACAGGAGAAGAATAGAGGATAAGCTGAGTAGTAGCATGACTAAGTAAAGGGATATGTGTGTTATAGTTGGCGGGTAGTGGGAAAGTAGGGATCAACAGGGAAAAAGAAGGCGCAGGGTAGAAGGGTATTTAGTGTTGGTGGAATCTGAAAGATGATAGATGAGCTGTAGGAAAGAAGCATTTTCTGTGAAGTAAGTTACATTGTCCTAGTATCATTTCTGGAAAGTAAGGAATGGGTGGGGGGGGGGTTAAAAGGCTAGAGTTTGAGAATATAGGTAAAATATTAAGACGAGATGGTTTATGGGGGAAAAGTAGAAGATGCAGTGTTGAATAGATAGGTGCTGTTAGGGAGGGGTGTGACTATGAATGTATATAAAGCAAAGCAGTATGGAAAGGAGAAATGTAGTTGAGAATTGTACTAAAAGATTAAATGGAAGTTGGGAATTAGGAAAAAAGGAAACAAGAGTGTTTGTATGCCAGTAGTAAGGTTGTTTGGGATGGTTATGGAGTAGGAGTCTGTAGGAAGTATAATAGCAGAGTAAGAGGGGGTGGGTGAGAGTTGACAGGGGGTAATGGAGCAAAGTGCAGCAAAGCCTAGCATAGCAGAGTTGGGCATAGCAGGTTTCCACTCTCAGGTCAAAGTATAACAGAGAGTAATCAGTTTATAGCCAAAAGAAAGCAAATAGCAGAGATACCCCATAGAAGAGGTTTTCCTTCATTTTGAGGAAGCAGAAACCTGTTAGCCAGGAAGACTGAGTAACTGGCATACAGAGTATAATCTATTGGTCAAGAGAAAGGGCAGTGACCAATTTAGTAAGTGTTCTTAGAGTGCAAGGGCAACTCTTTTGGAGGGGGCTGTTAATACACAGCAAGGTTCTTCAAGTTAAACTTGCTTACATTGTACACAGACAAAATTTTCAGTGAAAATGGTTGGGCGTTGGCCCTTGTGGAAGTGCTTCAGCAGAACATGGACTAATGTAGTGACTGGAAAGAAAAGAGAAAAAAACCTACTAAACTGTGATAATATATTGCATCAACAAACTTAGTACTTATTATAAAAAGAGACTGAAGAAGAACCATACTGAAGCAGAGCAAGAGAATATGGAGAAAGTATTAGAACAAAGAAATGGTAAAAATGTTTATGAATGGAAGCTGAAAGTAGGTTATCAGGACATATACTGGCAGAGAATCTTAATAATACACAGCATATGTAGAGCTGTATAGAACAAGTTATCATAACATAGGACAATTTAAAACCATCACTAAGTAACATTCCTGGGATCAAACAATGTATCAAAAGAGTGTTTAATACATCTATTTATTTATCTATCTCTCTCTCTCTCTTTCTCTCTCAATATATATATATATATATATATATATATAAATGTGTGTGTGTGTGTGTGTGTGTGTGTGTGTGTGTGTGTGTGTGTGTGCGTGTATCTGTCTATCAATATATATATATATATATATATATATATATATATATATATATATGGATCTACCTGACATGGTTGACAGTTCATATGGTCGAAAGTTCATTTGGTCGACAGTTCATTTGATCGACAAGCATTATAGGTGGGGGGCTTTGCCCCCCACATCCCCCCCTAACTATATATATCAACTCCAGGGTTGCACAACATTGGGGAAGGGGGCAAATCTGCTTGTCGACCAAATGAACTGTCGACCAAATGAGTGTCGATCATATGAACTGTCGACCATGTCAGGTAGACCCATATATATATATATATATATATATATATATATATATATATATTTATATGCATATATACAGAGAGAGAGAGAGAGAGAGAGAGATCTCGCTGCACATCTGTCTATCTGTCTATACACACACACTGTAGGTACCTTTTGGCTTCGATGACAAAAAGAGCTTATGGACATTTATGACAATGCTGGTAAGCAGCTCATGAAATTAATTATTAAAAACAACAACAATAAGCTAATAAAATTGAATGAAATTTTACTAAAGTTGGATAGCAGTATTAGAAATGATTTACTTTTTGAACTCAATAAACACAGATTAGATAATATTTTGGCAGATATGAATAGATATGTAAGCAAAGGCCTTGATTTTAAAAACAAAAAGTTACGTAGGGACACAGATGACTATTTTAATAACAGAGCTTACAACCATTTTAGGGAATTTAAAAGACAATGGAGGGGAGTTGACCAGAATTTTACAAGCAATGCTAACAGTAATAATGATGATGTTAACATGTATGGTGAGAGAGATACTCATGGTTATAACATTATGCATAGGAATGACCAGGGGAGACAGGATTTTTTTGAAGAACAACCATTAAGGAGATCGGAATGTCTAAAGGGGCATTACCAGGGGCAAAGGTATTACCAAAACAATTACAGGAACAGATAAACATATTAGGTTTATCATATCAGAACAATAAAGATAGTATAGGATACAGCAATAGGCTGCACGATATAAGGGAAGAAGAAGAAGCTCAGAAGGCTACTAACAATCTTGACTATCTTGAAACTGATAAGAATGAATTGTGTATTTTTAATGGTGAATTCAATGATTCTATAGGGTTGAATGAAACAAATGAGAAGTCAGAATTTTTTAATATGCATTGTGAAATATCCACTGACGGAGGTTTTTCAGTTTACAATTACTCTGACAAAACATTAAATACAGATTTTATATCCCTTTTTAGGAAGGGCTTTAAATTTATTCCTATGTTTAAGCTTGATATTGGTAGGGTTCTAGTAAACCTCAGACTTTACACAAGAATGCTGAATTTAAAAATGTTTTTTCATAACCAAGAGGATGCATGGAGAAAAGATACACGCAGTTTTACCCTTAAAAAGCTAGCACATTCGTACCCCCAAGCAACCCAGTAATTTATTTATTTGAAATGTTATGTGATTTACAAATTAGAAAAGTTTTAAGAGCAAAAGACATATTAAATGAAAATTTAACAACAGCGGAGAGGTTCTGTCTCAATGAACTTTGTACTAATAGCAAATATAGAATTATGAAACCAGATAAGGGGGGTGGGGTTGTGATAATGAATAAAGTAGATTACAAAAACAAAATGATGTATATGCTTAATGATGAAACCACATATGTCCGAGCTTCAAGGTATGACATGGTTAAAGCACAAACAAAAATTGATTGGCAGCTATATGAACTATTAATGGATGGTTGTATTAATAAAGATGAACATGACTATTTGGTAGTTGTGCACCCTGTTACACCAAAAGTGTTTGGGATACCAAAAATACATAAAGATGTTTCCAACCCCCCATTTAGACCCATAGTAGCAGCAAGATATTCTAAAACAGAGTCCATGGCACACTATGTTGACATAAGTTGCAAGGAAGTCTTGAACAATATTGCTCACATACTAAAGGATTCATGGCACTGTTTAGAGAAACTGCATGAGAATAGGGATAAAATTTCTTCAGATACATACCTAGTGACTATCGACATCATTGATTTATTCTCAGTTATACCCCATGAAATTGGACTTGAGTTGTTTGAAAAAAGTTTAGTTAGGCATAGTAATTACCACACTGTTAAAAGAAAATTATTAATTGACTTTATGGAAATGATTCTCCACAACAACTTTTTTCAGCAAGATGGTGAATATTACAAACAAGTGTCAGGAGTCGCGATGGGAGCGAGGTGCGCACCAGTGTATGCCAACTTAGTTTTGGCAGAATGGGAACAACAACATGTATTCAACAGCACATTTTGGTCAAAAATGGTTCTATACCTAAGATTCCTTGACGACATTTTAGTGATTTGGAAAGGGAATATGGAAGAAATGAAGGATTTTATAGATTATTTAGGAAACACAACTTCCTTTTTGAAATTCACTTACAATATACATAAGGATAAATGTGAATATTTAGATATAAACATTTACAAAAAGGAGGGGAAAATAGAATCAAACATATTTCACAAAAAAACATTTTCAAATTCGTATTTGCATTTTAAAAGTTGCCACCCTTATTTCCAGAAAAGAAGTCTGGTAAAAGGTCAAATGATAAGGTTGTCGAGAATAATAAGTGAGGATTGTATCTTTACCAAAGAGTTGAATTTTTTATGTCAAATGTTCACAGAAAGAGACTATCCGGACCATCTCATAAATAGTTTAAAAGAAGAAATTTTAAGCAAAAGAAAGGAACAGTTCAACCCCATATTAAAAATAGGTAAAGAGGGGATGAACAATAAACCAATTATAGACAAAAATATGACTTGTTCATTAACTTTACCGTACAATGATGATACTAAAGTTATAGTAGAATTAGTAAAGGAAGTATGGGAAAGTGTGTTTAGCAATGATAGGGAAATAATTGAAAAAATAGGTAAAACACCTTCCATTGTATATAGTAGGGGAAGAAATTTAAAAGAAATATTCGAATCTCAAGAAGCTAATAATAAATCCTGCATGAAAAAATGTGGATTTTGCAAGACTTGTAGATATATAAATGATGGGCCGTATGTTGCCATAAAAGGATACAACAGAGCTATTAGATGTCCAGGTTTTGCGAATTGCAACACGAAACAAGTTATTTATTTAGCAACCTGTTTATCATGCGAGGCATTCTATATAGGAAAGACAATCAGAAAATTGAGAGAGAGGATATGTGAACACAATAGAGATATAAAAACAAACAACAAATGCTTTATATATGCACAGTACAATGTGTTCAACTTTTAAAAAAATCTTGTTTTTTGTAATTGATAGAGTGCCTGAAACATCAGTAAAGGAGGGGGATGTTAACAATTTGCTGGAGATGAAAGAATGCTTATGGCAGTTTAGGCTTAATGCCAGCAAAAAAACGGGCATAAATGAATATATATCTATCAGCAGCTTCTTGAGAATGAAAGCATGTACTATTTAACTATATTACTACTTTTTATTCTTACATTTAGAAAACATTTTTTATTAATTTTTTTATTTATAGTAATAACTTATAGAAGTCTTTTACATATATAATTCCATATATAACTCTTAGAAGTTTTTTATATATATATATTTTACACAATATTATTTAAGTCACATTATTTATTAACATATATCTATTTACAAGAGTTTTTTTTATATAGGGTTAGATTTTAGATAGAATGGTTTTGAGATTTTTTATATGGATGTTATTTATACATTCATGTATTTATATAGTTATATATAAAATATATTTATATTTACTAGAGACAATTTTACATGTGTTATTAGTTAATTGCTTATTTATTAAATATTTATTAAATATTATTAAATTATACATCTGTTATTAAATTCTGGCTATTTTATTCACGATGTATTAAATTTGGTATTGCATTTGGTTATAATATTGTTTAACAATGCCTTGCTTTTTATCTGCCAAACCTCTATAAAAGTTTCAATAATATAATTATTTTATTAGCACATTGATTGAAGAAATGAAATTGATTCCAGATAGTATTTAAAGTAACTGCTCCACATGTTAATTACTCTGATGAAACCCAGGATAGAACTGGGTGAAAGCGTTCAGTCTTTTTTTGTGTATTCTTTCTTTTTGTTTTATTGTCCGTTTTGTCCGTAGCTAAAAAGAAATTAAATGGAAGAGTGATGCTGTGAACTGTCGTGTCTTCAATAGACTTTTTACAAAGTACATAAAGCTTATATGATGTGAATGAAATTGATACAAATACAATACAGTACCAAGCTCTAGTCATTGTTCTACAAAGTGTTAGGGCAAATAGAAAAATAATGACATATACCGCATACCTGCTCTTTGAGTTACTTGGTGACTGATTGAAAGGAGAGACTAGTGAGGGAATATTTAGCAATACATTCTCGTACACTAATCCTCCCACCCTCAGGTCAAAGTATAACAGACAGTAATCAATTTATAGCCAACAGAAAGCAATTAGCAGGGAGGTACCAAGCACAACAGGTTTTCTTTCATTTCCTGAAAGCAGAAACCTGTTTGCCAGGAATACTAAGTGATGGGCACACACAGTGTAATCTACTGGTCAAGAGAAAGGAGAACATCTTACTTACTAGATGGTCCTTAGAGTGCAAGGACAAGTCTATCATAGGGGAGGGGATGTTAAAAGCTAATACAAAATACTTCAAGTTAAATTTGTTTACATAGTACAAAGACAAAATTCTCAGTGAAAATGTTTGGGAGTTGGCCCTTGTGGTAGAGCTTCAGCAGTATTTGTGCCAATGTATTAACCCCAGGCTCTGAAAGGAAAGACAAGAGAAAACTCTACTAAACTGTCATATTATATTGAGGCAATAAACTTAATACTTATTATAAAAAGAGACGGAGGAAGGACCACAGTGAGTCAGAGCAAGAGAATATGGGAAAAGTATGAGAACAGACAGATGATAAAAAAAAAAGGTGTATGAATGTAAGCTGAAAGTAGGTTATCAGGAAATATACTGACAGAGAACCACAGTAATACAGTGTATATGTAGAGTGTATACAACAGGTTATCTAAACATAGCACTACACCGATAAGTCAAGAAGTATACTGACAGAGAACCACAGTAATACAGTGTATATGTAGAGTGTACACAACAGGTTATCTAAACATAGCACTACACTGATAAGTCAGGAAGTATACTGACAGAGAACCACAGTAATACAGTGTATATGTAGAGTGTATACAACAGGTTATCTAAACATAGCACTACACCGATATGTCAGGAAGTATACTGACAGAGAACCACAGTAACACAGTGTATATGTAGAGTGTATTCAACAGGTTATCTAAACATAGCACTACACTGATAAGTCAGAAAGTATACTGACAGAGAACCACAGTAATACAGTGTATATGTAGAGTGTACACAACAGGTTATCTAAACATTGCACTACACCAATAAGTCAGGAAGTATACTGACAGAGAACTGCAGTAATACAGGGTATATGTAGAGTGTATACAACAGGTTATCTAAACGTAGCACTACACTGATAAGTACAATATAAAACCATCACTTAGCAGCATTAACAGTTTGTCGATGTGTTTGTGCATACATGCTTAGTTTTTTTTTTTCAGTGCTTTAGATAGGATATCATTTACTTAAATTGCAGGCTTAGAAGTTAGATTTCTTTTCTCATTAGATTCAACAATCTCTGCTGCTCAGCTAACCACAGAATTTTATGTTTCTTGCAAGGTCTTTAGAACAGTGATATCATATGCTTTTTACTGCTCTGTCTATTTCTGTAGTTTATCTCATTTACTTTTTCAACTACATTAAATGGACCCAACTATTTATCTAATTATTTTGTGTTTTTATTGCTGAGCATGGCCAGCCTTAGGCATATGCCAACTAGGCATCTACCTAGTGTCCAACTCTCACTTGTCTTGTATGGGTGCTTTACAGGTATGTATGCATTTATGTACTTAACGCAAGAAGGACCGAGCCAAGCTAGAGTCTTCATTGTGTAATATATCAAACCTCCTCTAGTGGAGAAACATTGAATATAGACAAATTCCCCATTAATGACATATCAGTATTTCAGCTACATGGCTTCTGATTGCTCATGACTTTTTATCTATATAAGTCTTTATAGGTACATTAAAACAAATAAAGCCAAACCCCCACTATCTGTAGACATGCATGTTTTCGTCTTTTATTGATTTCATCATTAAACCATAAGTTGAATGTTTGGTTATACTTTGTAAAGACAGAGCTTAAAATGAAGCCTGATGTCCAGAAACATTAGGGTGCTTGCAAAACAGTCCCAAAACTCTTGGCTTGCTACAAATAATATGTTGCTCTGTGTGAGCAGTCATATTAAAAGTCTAGGTAGCTACATCCTTTTATTACTTTATACGTAGTGAGTGAATTCACTCATGAAGGCTATGCATAGGAAGGATTAGCATTTTTTTTTATCACCATGGAAATAATTAGATTTTTCTTCCACAAAATAAATATTAGTTGTAAAAAACAATGGGATGGATAGATGGAGACATCCTACAGAAAGGCCTCACTGAGACCAATGACTGGTGTCGAAACCATGGCCTTAAGCTTAATGCCAAAGAATGCCTTGTCACCCCCTTTTGGAAAAACTCAGTTTCCACTAATTACCACATTGATGGGAGCCCACTAAACACTGAAGGCATTATAAGAGATCTGGGGACACAGGCTGACAGCAACCTCTCCTTCGACCACCACATTGCCACTGTGGTCAGAAAGTCCTTCTATGTGGCACATCTCATTACCGAGGGTTTTGCATCCAGGAAGAAAGAGGTCATCATCTCTCTCTACTCTTCCCTCATTAGGCCAATCATCGAGTATAATGCCCCATTTGGCATGTATCTCACTAGACACATGCAACAGCTGGAAAAGCCACAAAAGTACCTCACAAAGAGGATCCTATGCTTTAAACATGTGTTGTACATGGACAGACACAAAAAACTCCAGCTATTCTCTGTCTCATATTGTCTATTAAGAGGTGATCTCTGCTTGACTTACAAAGCCATGTCTGTCCCAGCTCTGTTAAAAATGCTACATCTAAAGAAATGCCAATCCCTCCACACCACACACTTCAGAGTCCTCAACCTTATTATCACAATCAACAGAACATGCTGGAGGGACAGGTTCATAACCCAGAGACTGACCATGCCCTGGAATAGACTTTCCATACATGTCAAGCAGAGCATCTCACTGGCCCTCTTCAAGAGAAATCTTGATGAGTGGATGGGAACTAGAAAGATCACCCCAGGGAGCACTCCAGTGGCTCTCCTTGATAGAGGCACTGGGAGCTAATGCCGGGTGGCACAGTGCCAGGGCACTTCTATGGGCTAGGCTTGTAAAGGCTCCAGGGCCATTAGCCTAGTATACACCTATGAACCTATGAACCAATGAAACATTATATAAAAATCTGTTCCTTCTCCGAGTCATGCTGTGCCTGTGTAGGCCTTGGCAATGGTGGGGGGCTGTTTGGCCCTGCCCCATGCTGTTCCTGCTGCAGCTGTTTTTGCAGGATCATATTGTGTAGCATGGCACATACCATGACAATTTGGGTACATGTAGTTGGTGAGTACTGCAAGGCTCCACAAGATGTGTCCAGGCAACGGAACCATGACTTGAGCATCCTAAACACATGCTCAATTACATTTTGTGTTTGTGCATGTGCCTCATTATGGATTTCTTGTTCAGGTGTGTGTGCATTTCTGATGGGTATCATCAGCCACGGCTCCAGTGCGTATCCAGCATCCCCCACTAGGTGACCATCAGAGATGTCCCCATTGGCAAATGTCTGGTACAGCTGTGACAGATGCCAGATATGGGAATCGTGGTAGCTTCCAGGGCAGCCAGCACACACATTCAATATTATGCCCTGGGCATCACACACAACCTGGCAGTTGATGGAGTGGAAGCCCTTGCGGTTGATGTAGGCCCTACCCCGCTCACCGGCTGGTGCTTTGATGTGTATGTTCATGCAGTCAATTTCACCCACTCCCTCAGGGTATTCCGCTATTTGATGGAAGAGACGCATGTTGCTGGCCAATACCTCACGGGAATTGGGGAAATATACGTGATCACCGACATGTGCTGACATGGCATTCAGGAACTGGTGCAGTACCCTGGATGCTGATGCCTGTGAAATCCCCATCATATCACCAGTTGGTCTCTGGTTGGTACCTGTTGCTAGTATTCTTAGGCCAACACATACCTTGGTTTCCACTGGGATGGGTTCCCCTCTGTTGGTTCTGTGTGTGAGGCATGGCCTGCACAGCTCAACAGTTTGCTGCAGGAGCTCTCTGTCCACTCTATAGCGCTCCACTATCTCCAGCTCATGTAGCCCCTGGTAGGTTACCCTGGGTCTGTACACTCTTCTCCGTCTCATCACTGTGGGTTGCCCAGAAGCATTTGCAATGGCACTGCCCTCAGCATCTTGCACATGTCACCTTATAATAGCAATGGCAGCCCCTAACATTTTTCTGTCTCAGTTAGGCTTTTTAAGTTTTCACTTCTCTTTGTAGACTGCAGTGTTGCAGTGTTTCTGAGAAAAACATGGGAGAATGTTTTTTGCAGAGTTTTAAGTGCTGGGCTGGGCTAGTGTATTGCCTGTGTAATTGGCTGATTTGGATTGATTTCACCTTGCAGCTCTGCTAGTTCTCCTTGTTTAACTTCCTACTACTTCCTTTCCTTCCTTTTCCCATTTCTGTTTCCACAGGGGGAAGCGCCGTGCAAACACGCGCTCATGAACGCACACGCATGCACACAAGCTTACACAGGCTTAAACGGGCTTAGGCGGGTGCACATTCGTGCATACAGGCTTAGACAGCCTTACACAGGCTTACACGGGCACAGACATGTGCACACAGGCTTTGACAGGTTTACTGGTGCGCGCACGCGCCACACAGTGTAAACAGCTTTGCAAGAAACTTCAGTGATAGTGACGGCATACATCTTCAGTTTCTGCCTCTTCCAGTCCTGAGTAACTCACAGCAAACACATGCCACTCTGCTCCAATAAGCTTATAGTCTTTTTGATACATACCACCTCATGATGTCACCTATCTTCTACTCTGTTACTCTTACACTCTAGGGACATGGTTCACATGGCAGGGAAATTTGGGATTCACTATTCTTATGCTCATTGGCATAGGATTGCCTACTAATGCTTGGTTACATCTCTCAGACTGAGCTTCCCCCCTTAGCAACCACTACTTAGTAGCCATGTTGTCTTCAGCCTGCCATTCACCTGCATGGCAGATGAATATTGTGAATAAAATGCCTATGTGTGGCTTTTATTTTTTTGTTTTTAGGGTTTTTAGAGTGCTGTACGTTTATGTGGCGCTGCGCTATGCTTAAACATCGGAGATCGAGGGAAAAAAATTTTTTTTTTTATTATTTTGCAACGGATAAAAATGCCAATGGCCATATATTTGGCCACTGGCATGCTTCCTCAACTGGATGCATCCTTTATTTGGAGCTGTCATAGCTCCGTTTTGCTATTTGCAGAATGGTACTCAGTTGCCAGCCGAGTACATTTCTGCAAATAACACTACTCTTACTTGGACAGGTTAGTGTTTCCTGGATCGCAAATTTACCTCATTTGCATAGCTTTCAGCAGCAAATGAGGTAATTTGCATAAACTAACACTGTCCGTGCAAGAGTCGTTTTAGGAGCTCTCTTGCATGTCCCTGCCGGCTGTTCCTGGATCGCTCGGCAGACATGTTGGCTGGATGGAGTCTTACTCTACTCTTAGACTCCGTGCAAGCCTTCGTGAATCCGGCCCATATATATATATAGATATATGTGTGTAGATATATACAAATATATAGCTATGATATGATACAGCACTTAAGAATGACACATGTTCACGGGCCACGCCAATGAAGGTGAGGGGCCCAATCAACAAAAGTTTATAACCTCCCCAGCTAGACAGGTGAAACATACAAACACACAATAAAAGTAAACATACCACTGCTTTCCAGACTACAGGCAGAATACTATCAGTGGGAGAGACCCGCCAAGTCTAATCTTGAAACAAAGACAAGAATGTCCCTTGTGGGACAACCCAAAAATTCTATGCATATTTGGTTTTCCAGGCATTACCCAGATGTCCAACGGCAGGGCATGCATGTTCTCGAACTACAAGGTTGGGGAAGCCTGATGATCCATGGGGTGAGACAAAGTACAGTTTTGTACCTACCATAAATGTAGATGTTTGAGTGTATACCCTGCTGCAGTCATCACGCTTGGGTTATCCTGCCATCAGGCGGTCCCGCAGTCGGCCCAAATTCCAAAGTCTTGGTCCGGAGTCGGTTGCTGTTGCTTCTTCCCTGACGTCAGTGCGCCAGGGGTATATGAGAGGCATCCAGCGCCATTTTCTTCAGTTTTTCTTGCCCCAGATGTCAGGTGCCCCCCCCAAATGGTGGTCAGTAGATAGTACCAATAATAAAAAGTGTAGTATAAACAAAAAATCCCTCCAGCTATAAGCAAATACACCACAAAGGTTGTAACAGATTTTAAGGTATGGAAAGGTCTTAGTTAGGTCAGAGGGGATGGAGGGAGGGTAACCTGGACTGCAGCAGGGTATACACTCAAACATCTACATTTATGGTAGGTACAAAACTGTACTATGTTCATCGTGTTACCCTGCTGCAGTCATCACACTTGGGTAGAATCCCATAGCTAAGGATGGGAGGTGGAGTCAAACAGGGTTAGAGGAGGCTAGAAGGCCCTGCAAAACTGCAGTGGCAAAGCCAGCTCTAGTCTTAAAGTAAAGTGGTAAGTGGTATTGTTTGGTGAAGGTGTGTACTGAACTCCAAGTTGCAGCTTCCAGAATATCCTTGGTTGGCACCCCCCTCAGGAAGGCTGTAGATGTAGCTGCTGCCCTGATATAGTGGGGCCTTATGCTAGCAGGAACTGGTTTTCCATGGTGGGTATAGCAAAAACATATGCAATGTCCTATCCATTTGGAAATGGTCTGTTTTGAGATAGCCTTTCCTTGTGATGCTGTAGCATAGGCTACAAAAAGCTGGTCAGATTTTCTGAAAACCTTAGTTTTATCCAAGTAGTAACGTAGCTGCTTGTGAATGTCCAAGGAATGTAGGAGTCTTTATCCTTTGTTTTGTGGATTTGGAAAGAAGGTGGGTAAATGGATTGTTTGATATAGAACCACACTGGATACCACCTTAGGCATAAAGGAGGGGTTAGTTTGTAGAGAAACTCTGTCTTGATGAAAAATGAGGAAAGGCTCTACTGCCATTAGTGCCTGAAGCTCTGAAACTCTTCTCGCTGAAGTAATTGCTAGCATCAGGGAAGTCTTCCATGATATAAACTTTAAGTCAGCTGAGAAAGCTGGCTCAAAAGGAGGTAGCGTAAGTTTTTCCAGAACAAAGTTGAGGTCCCAGGTAGGTGATGGTGCTCTCCTGGGAGGCCTAATGTTTTTGGCCCCTCTGAGAAACTGCCTTAGAAGTGGATGTGAAAGTAAGGGAGGATCCGTGTTGTAGTGAGCTGAAATAGCTGAGGCGTGGATTTTAATAGATGAAAAAAAAAAAGCCCTTTGTGTAACATCTCAGTTAAATATTGCAGAATCTGAGGTATGTCAGGCTGAAGGGTATTTTGGCCTTTAGCTTGGTTCCAGGTGCAAAACCTTTTCCATTTATCTGAGTAGGCTTTCCTGGTGCTGGGCCTCCTGGCCTTCAGAATAACATCCATAACAGCTTGTGAGAGAGGAGCTGGCCAGTTGCTTAGGTGATTTTCCATGCAGCCAAGTTTAAGGTTTTGAGCTGGCTGTGTAGAATCTGATTGTCTTGCTGTGTGAGCAGATGGATAATTTGTGGTAGAATCCATGGTGGGCCCTGGGCCATATTCCTTAATAGTGGGTACCAGTGCTGGCGTGGCCAGTCTGGGGCAATGAGTATCATTCAAGGTCTCTCCTTCCTGACTTTCAGCAGCACCTTTGTGAGAAGGGGTAGTGGAGGAAAGGCATATACTGTCAGCATTTTCTAACTGAATGAGAGTGCGTTCACTTTCCAAGCTTGATGGTGGAAAGTCCTTGTGCAAAATTTTGTTAGTTGACAGTTTTGGGGGCTGGCAAACAGGTCTATGTCTGGGAGCCCCGGTTTTTGAGTTATCATTGCAAATACTTGTGGATCCAGTTTCCACTCGTGGGGATCCATGATGTTTCTGCTTACGTCGTCTGCCAATGTGTTCTTTTTTCCCGGCAGGAATTGAGCTTGTAATTGAACTTAGTAAGCCAGTACTATGTTCCACAAGGTCATTGCTTGCCTGCATAGAGGGTAGGAGTGTGTACTCCCTTGCTTGTTTATGTACCACATTACTGTGGTGATGTCTGTCCTTATGATAAGCTGTCCTGGATATAAGAGATCCTTGAAGGCTGCCAGAGCATTTTGTACAGCTAGCATTTCTTTTTGATTGATGTGCAGATTCCTTTGATCTGCAATCCATATGCCTTGAATGCAACGTCCTGCCATGTGTGCCCCCCAGGCATAGTCCGATGCATCTGTTGTCATAGTTTGCCTGGCTGGAGGTAAGGTGAAAGGCTGACCCTTGTTGAGGTGACATGCCTGTGACCACCATAGAAACTCCTGTTGAAGGCAGGGAATGAGAGGTATCATTATTTCCAAGCTGTGGCTGTGTTGTGTCCATACGCTTTTTAGGTACCATTGTAATTTCCTCATATGCAGTTTTGCAAATGGTATTAGTAGTATGCAAGATGCCATGAAGCCCAAGGCCTGCAGAATTTTTCTTGCAGGGAGTTGGGTCTTTGTTGCCATTGCTCTGAAGTACTGAGTTAATTGTAGTTGTTTGTCTGGCATCAGATAAGCCATCTGGGCCGTTGTATTCAAGCTGGCACCCAGGAATGTCATATTTTGTGAGGGCACTAGTTTTGATTTCTTTTCATTTACTGTGTACCCTAGGCAACTTAGAAGATGTTTTACAAAAGCCAGGCATTGTAAGAGAATGTCCTTGCTTTCTGCTTGGATGAGGCAGTCGTCCAGGTATGGGTATATTTGAATTCCTCTTTGTCTGCAGTATGCAATTACTGGTACCAGGCATTTTGAGAAGACCCTGGGTGCAGTAGATAAGCCAAAGGGCAGTGCAAAGAATTGGTAATGGGTTGAACCTGCAATGAAACGAAGGTATCTTCTGCAATTTTGTCTGATAGGAACATGCAGGTATGCCTCCTTGAGGTCCAACATTACTAGCCAAGGTTTCTTGCCCAGCATGGGAAGAAGCTGCTGTAGTGTTAGCATCTTGAATTTGGGTACTTGCAAGAAGGTGATTAAAATTGAAATGTCCAGAATGGGTCTACAAGCATTGTCCTTTCTGGGGACTAGAAAGAGCCTTGAGTAAAATCCTTGGCCTTGTTCCTGTGTAGGTACCAGTTGAATGGCTCTCATGTCCATGAGAGCTGTAATTTGTTTTTGTGCCTCTGCCCATTGATTTTGTGACAGGTTTGGCATTCCTTTTATCCTTGGCAAGGTGTGGAAATGGAATCTGTATCCTTGTGAGATAATGTCTAGGACCCATTTGTCCTTTGTGATGATGAGCCAGTTGTCTGCAAAAAGTGCTAATTTTCCTCCCAAGGGAGCTGCCAAGAGAGTTTTGCTTGGCAGCTTGAGGTTTAAGTCATTGTGTTTGCCTTCTAGTAGTTTGGGACCTGTCTTCTCCTCCCTTCTGTGTTGCAGTGCCCCATTGGCGAGGTTTGTAAGGGATTTGTGCTTGTCCTCTGCCCCTTGGGCACCTGTATTTACCCCTCTGTGGTCTGTCAGAAGCTGGAAAGGACCAATTTTTTTGTTGGCCAATTTCTGCTGAAGCGTGGGGGCTGTACCTGTAAGAAATCTTTGACCATCTGCATAGATTTTGCCTTACCCTCCATTTTCTTTAAAACCTCCTCTGCTTTAACCCCAAATAAGACATCCTGCTGTAAGGGTGCATCTAGTAACTTTGCTTTAACATGATCAGGCAGAGATTGTTCCTTTATCCAAGCATGCCTACGTATAACAGACCCAGTAACAGCTGCTCTAGAGGATGCTTCCAAGGGATCAAAACCACACTGTAAAGTATGTTTGCCCACCTGTTCAGCTGCATGCAACAGATCCTGCATTTCCTTGAATTCAGACTGTTGAGGGTGCATGCCCATCTTTTGATTTATTTGAGACATTAGGAATTGCTGGTATTTAAGCATGTGAAATTGACAATTTAGTGCTCTCATAGCTAGAGTAGCTGAGGTGTAAACCTTCTTCCCCCACCAATCTAGTGCTCTGGAGTCCCTTTCAGAGGGTACAGGATTTTTAGCCATAGAAGCCTTTACCCCTTTGGAACCCTGGGAGATTGTCTCTGGATCAGCAACAGGGCATTTGTATAGGAATTTGTGTGAGTCGGGCACTCTATAGTATCTATCTGGTTTGGCTAGAGCAGGAGGCAGAGAATCTGGATTTAGACTAGATTCTAAGAAGACATCATCCACAATGTCTAAAACTGGGGGGATAGCAAGTGGTCTGTGCTGGGGGAGTAAAAGAAACTCTCGGAGCCTTTTCTTTGAGTCAGAGTAGTCCTGACCTTCCCAGTGGAAATGTTCCCTCATGGTATGTAATGTTTCCCCAAAGGAATAATCTTCAGGGGGAGAAGATGAGGGAATGGAGTCTTCAGCATCAGAATCTTCATAAGGGGGAAAGGAATAATCCTGTTCCTCAGAGGAGCCTGAGGAAACAGACACTTGATCAGAGGAGGCATAATCTTCCTCTTGTCTAGGCCTTTTGTCGGGGGGGGGTTGGGGACCCCTGATCAAAGAAATTAAATCTTCAGCCATTTTAAGCGTCTGTTTCTTAGGCATAGGGCCTTGACGTGGAGACTGAAGTGTAGTCTTTTTTGGTTTTAGAGGAGTCTTAAGCTTAGCATAAGATTTTATAGTAAGAGTAGTTGGCCTGAAGACACCTTCAGAAACCAAAGATGTTTCTACAGCACCGGCTTCTCCTACTGCGATATCATCGGTAGGGCCTAAAGAAAATGGCTGTGTTGGCCTAGAACTCTCTGTTGGAGAATCTGAAGCAGTCTGGGGATCCAATTCAGCGGTAGCCAGGGGCTGCGTAAGTGCCTCACTGAAAACCGGAGAACTGGCGACCGGCCCAGCCGAGGGCTTGGAGTCAAGCTTGGATCTAGGCTGCCTTTCTTTATCTTTGCATTTTTTATGCACGCCGGTAGTCAGTTGCTCCGACGGCATAGTGTAATTAAATTTCCTACCGAAGTAGTGTCATGCAAAATCAAAGCGTCGCTTTATAGTTCACTTATTGAACCTAGCACAAAACCGTCAACCATTGACGTTGTGGTCTGGGCCTAGGCAAGGTATACAAAAAGAATGAATGTCCTTATGAGGTATTTGCTTCCCACAAGAAATGCAATTGTTCACTTTTTCTGACATCAAACTGAGGCAAGAAAAGTTTCCCCAACGGGGTACTTAGCTTTGAAGACTTCGGACTGAAACTCGATTCGAAAATCTCAGGTGTCGGCCGACTGGCACTTACAAACTGCTTCTGCTTTGGGCACCATGCGGCAAGAAAGACTGAAGAAAATGGTGTTGGATGCCTCTCATATACCCCTGGTGCACTGATGTCAGGGAAGAAGCGACAGCAACCGATGCCGGACCAAGACTTTGGAATTCAGGCCGACTGCAGGACCGCCTGACGGCAGGATAACCCAAGTGTGATGACTGCAGCAGGGTAACACGATGAACATCATACATGATGGGTCCCGAGAAGTGGAGAGTGGGCAGTGTGTACTGGTGTGGCCAGACCTGAACTGTACCCAGAGTAAGGAAGAGTGCCAAAGAGGAGGTGTGGGTGGGGAACTATGGGTATGTAATTATGGGCCTAGGTGTGCAGGTGTTGGCTGCAATAGTGTGCATTGGGCAGACCTGGCACCTAATGAGCAGCCATACCCGGTACGAGTCCCACAGCAGCAATGTCTAGTTTACAGGGCAAAGGATGGAATAACCAGATGTGTTGTTGCAAACCCACTAAATGACACCAAAGAACACATGGTCACAATACCCCATTGTAGGCATGTAAGCCAAACTAATTGGCATCACAAGGTATTATTGCTGTCCTCACCCCCACCCAGGGTTTTGAGTGTCCAGACCTACCCCCATATGCAGGGTATATACACTGCTATCGCTGTAGAAAATATGGCCAGCAGTGGACCTTCCCATCAGCCATCCTGCACATCCCTGGACATGTCCCCTACTATCAGCCCCTCTGTGTGTCAAAATAACACCACTTATCTATCGTCCCCTGTTTCATTTGTAGTAATGTTCGCAGTCACAAGTAGGTGACACCCTCCACACAACTATATTGGCAGAATCTGGAACCCCCATCTCAGGTGTATTACTGCAGCTGTCCCAGACTACACATGTAAATAACACATGAAAGGACTTCAGGAACAGTTGGATCACCACCTGGCGAAGTCAACCACACCCCAACTAACACTCCATACCCCTACACCAGCTACTGACACTGACACCTCCTCTCCTGCCTCGCATACATATCCCAACACCCTGCAAACCTGCACTACTGCTCCCCCACCAATTAGTCAAACAGTTAAAATGTCCACCCCTCCACCTACGCACCTACACCTTCACTATTCACATCTACTCTACAACACAGGTATGGCATAACTAAACCTAACCTGAATACCTGAGTGTAACCTATCCAGAACTGCTAATCTGGAATCCCACTTCACCTTACACTGACCATCATGAACAGTCATACCTGACATGTACACTTGATTTAAGCAGGCATAATACCAACATGTACATGAAGTAGCACAGGGGTATGTGGCAGCATGCGTGAGTATGCCTGTTTGGGTGGCAATAAGCTATGCCCACACTGGTTAAGCAATGCGGAGGCCAACCCAGTGTAAAATGCTATAATTGGAGGTCAGCAAGTCTGAACCTCGCTCACACCAGCACATACCTTCCTACACTTCCCCCGTAGTGCCTTAGGCATGCTCTAACCCACAGCCCTCATCGTGGCCAGTAACAACATAATCAGCACTCCCAGGTCCCCCCCCCTGCACACTATAGTCCAAGTGAGTTACCACTAAGGCATGGCAGATATACAATCAGCTGCTATTGTCACAAACATATCATCTGGCACAGTCAGCCAACAGTATAGGAAATGTATGTAAGTATGTACATTAATACCAGCAAATATGTGCACAGTGCTCAGTTACAGTATTCTGAGCAGTCTATGAGTATAAATGAACAGCGCCTGTCCACGCATACTGTGAGAGCAGTAGTCTTGTATAATACTGAAGAGAGGAATGGAAAACAGGGCACACCGTGGGGGCATGTTTCATCCGCTGAAGTTGGAGATGAGGCTGTTCTGGTGTGTGAGCAAGCCGCTGCTTCTCAAAACCCTGGCAGGATGCTACCAGTGGGAGAAACAGTGTAGACCAGCAAAGTCTACTCATGACACAACAACAAGTCCATCCCTGGTGAGGCGAACCAGACTGTGTGGGTCACAATGATGTTTCCACCAGTATCGGAGTAGGATGAAGGGAAGTCTTGAATGTACGTGGACTAAACAGATGAATAGCCTGCAGAAGTTTGCATCGAGACAGTAAAATGGAGGAGTAATGAGACGTGCAGAGAGGAAAATGTGTGGAGGTGTGGTATGGCAGGGCTAGCAACTGGAGAATGGATGGTTGCTGTGTACGTGGAGGCTGGCGGTCGGGGAAAGGGAGCATGGGTATGACATTAATGTAGAGATATGCAAATTAAGCAGAACTGCAATAGTGTAGTGGGCAGAGCATCCACCTAATGCGCACACATTTCCGGTTTGAGTCCCACTGCAGCACATTCTATTCACTGTGTGAAATCGGTATAACAACATTGTTTTGCTGTATAACCTACTAAATGACATTTACACTTGAACAGGTGTACTGCATTACACATAGACCCACTCACTATTCAAAGGACATGAGATGACACACAACTATGTATAAACAGAGAACCTTTAATTGTGTATTTTACAATAATGTATGCCATTACCAACAACACATAGATCTGGACTCATTTAATCAGTGAGGAATGCAAGGCAAACACAGAAAAGTAGATGCAGACAGTAGCATACACTGCTGTCCAGGCCAAGCCCGTCAATTCATACAACTGTAGACAAAGGATTTGTCATCAAGATAGGTAACAATAAACAATAACAGATGCAATTCAGCAGCCACCAGTTACACCCTGTAGTCAAGGCCTAGGGGGACATCTGTTACCCGTGATAATGTCTATATATCTGTCACATGTATGGACCCTGACCAACAAATGTCGTGGGAGTCCATGATATGACTGGGATGATAGCAGGAATGCTAGAAGTAAATTATGATAGGCCAATACCGAACAACCCCTAACCGTACCACAGCAGGACAAAACCAGCCATATATGCGGAGGACAGAGGCAGAAACACAGGGCCATACTTGTAATATTGCTGTTACACACCCTGCAAATTGCTAGTGTTACAGGATTCATTTCAACATACCCTTATACAGGAATAACACATCAGGAACCCAACTGTAAGTAGCCATGTACTGATAGCAAGCAACAGACAGATTGCCGGGGATATATCTAGGACAAGACCTGTCTGGTGCACAGGCAAAAGCAAACAGACTATCTACTGGCTAGCATGTGGATAGGCCCACTGTTGAGAGCTATGCAGACAGACTGCATTCCATCCTAAACTACTATACATGCAAACACTGCAAGACCAGCAATATACAATGCACATAACAACACTACTCACTCTGTCTGTAGGTCTGGAACATCTTAAGATTATGTAATTGTCCTGTGTCTGCAAGCCCCGCTGTAATAGGTACTGCAACCTGCCATCTTTAACACTGCTGCCCACATACAGGAAGGATGTCCTCCATACTGGAAAGGTGAAGGGACAACGCCCACATGAGTAAGCAATTTATATTACTGGGTTGCCATGACAATGGTTAACTGAATCACTACAAAGCAGACTGCACGCAGTCAGCAACTGTTGCACACTGATTGGTGCAGAGCCCATCACCTGATCATGTGCATCACATACAAAAGCAATGCTGAAAACCATTCAAACTAACTCATTCACTCTATTGGAGAGGGAGAAAGACAGAGAGAGAAGAAAAAAATAATTTATGAAACGAAACTCACACAGTGGGAAACAAATACCTACAAGCCACAAATGGGAAGATGTCACACCCATCCAAAGAATAAAAGGTATGTAAAACATAACTGTATGCAATTTAATGTAGTATGTGGTATAGATTAATAGGATATATGATGTAGAATGTTTGATATGTGCCATCTGTAGTTGTCCCTGCAATGATGTCCCACTGAACAACTGCTCTGGACAATACTGTCTGTCCCTGTAAGCAGTGGGACATACCCGCCAACTGTGCAGATCAGCAATGAATGACAAAGATGTCAGCCATAATATCTGTGTATGTTATGTTAGTGTTTACAATAGCTGGTGGTGGATGTACTGCCGTCATGATAGACACATGGGTGTCAGAGCACACCACTTGCAGGACAGTTATGTTAATGTGTAATGTAGCTTGCACAAATGCCATAGGTGTGCAATAGGCATACCAACAATCTCACACCATATTTACCACCCTACTGTTAGTCTGTGTTCACATGTGGCACCTGTCTGTGTTGTAGCAAGGCAGAACAGTGCAGCTGTGAATGAAAGACAGTTACAGAATGCAGACCAGATGTCAGTATGAACTCCACATATCTGTGTGATACACAATGTGATGTGTATGTGTACAGATACAGACACTCAAATAGACATAGGTATATCAACAATGTACAACATATATCTGCACATATATGTACATAGATGTATATTTATACACACACATATATATATATATATATATATATATATATATATATATATATATATATATAGTGGCACTGACAATGGCATGCAGGTGATATAGTCTGTAACAGGCCAACAAAGATAAGTGTCCCCACAGGGAGCATGGCTACAAACACATAGCACAAAACGTGGCACATACACATAGCACAAAGCTTGGTACAATACAACATATGTCCCAATGGTAGGTAAGCAGCTGACATAACAATTGCAGTCTGTGAACAGTTTGTTGTAGCTGATATGATGGGGGGAGACAAATATGTGTATTAAGAACTATGGTAACCCTGCTGTATGGGTGGCTCAGACCTGTTTCCATCCTTATGTCTTCCAGAAAACATGTTGCATAGTCGTCTTCCCGCGTACAGCGCCGCTGAAACAGCGGTCATTATCAACCACCTGGTACAGCACTACATACTGCTGTTTGGCCAGACAGCCCATGACCAGCAGGAGAGGGCCACCTTGTGGAACGAGCTAGTCCACAGGGTCAGTGATGTCGGACTGCATAACCGCAGCTATGAGCAGGTCTGGCATCATTGCAATGACCTGCTTTGCCATGTACGTCGGCATGCAGCTGCCATAAGGGGGGACCACCTCGCAACAGGGGGGGCAACCCACCCATCCACCCCTCCCCCATGTGGAGGAGCTTCTCAGCAGCCTTGTGGCACCTGTTTGCCTGCAGCATCAACACCTGTCAGGGCACATCTTGGAGGTGGGTGCCAATGACACACCAGCTGAGGAGCATGCAGGTAAGGCCCCAGGGCACATCGGTACCCCACTCGTGTGTATGCATCTGCATCTGTACAGGTACATCATGCAAAACTGAGATGTCATGTACATAGTCTGCTGCTGTGTAGTAGTAATAAACAGTTGTGTATAAGCTGTTATATTGTGTAATTCTACTGTTGATATAATGTAATGCTGCACTCACCTATTATGAATGCCACAGTTGTGGCCACTGACATCAGCTTTCTCACACTCCTATGGTGGTCCCTCCAGGATGCCACCACAGCAGCACCCTATAGCCGATGAGTATGGTTCGTGTTCATGCATGATGATAAACTGGGCATGTAATAGGCTATGGGATATCCCCCATGCACACGTCTAACTCACCTACCCATACTGCATGCTGTACACAATCACGTTTTGTTGCTGTGAAATGCACTGCATCACAGTAAGGACCATGCTGGGGTATTGGAAGGGTACAACAGACACATGAAAGATAACTAACATCCTGTCAATGTGCAATGTGTCCACAGGGATGTGACATGTGGTAGGACACACAGCCTAGAATAGGGACATGTGTGACTCAACACCACCATGGCTGCAGCTGTACACAATCAGGTTAAGTAAACATTGCAGATGTAACCCTGAACCCACAGCACTCATGACAGCAGTGTGTGTGCACTCCAAGGGATGTGCACGAGTAGACCTTGCAACCATGCAGAGGTTTGGGACATGTGTAGGGCACCCCTTACAGCCATGGTAAGGTCCGCTGGTTGTCAGTGTAATAGTCATGCACTGGTCATACATGTACTGCTGATGTTGTGATCTGTAATGCAGACATCAGGCATCCACAACTGATAGCTGTTAAAATATCATCCCAGGTATGAGTTGCTACAACACATAGGAGCTGTGAGCATTGGAGCTGACATAACTGACACAGTACTACAGATGCATCAATGGTTTCTACACCTGCGATGTATGGTGCACAGTACAAGGCAGGGTGCGGAACAGATCTGCAGTAACACTTTGTACATGGGTGCAGTGTTAATATGGGGAAGGGCCATCACCTACCAACAATGCCCATGCCTCACACACATGTATACTGCTGCTAGCATGATGTCACTATAGTTGCACTGCATGCTGCTGAGCTCTCTATATAATGCATGTTGACAGAAGGCTAATAGGAGGACTGTGTGTACAAAGTTGTGCAACTCCACATGTAGGAGTGTGGTGTGTGTGTGTGTGTGTGTGTGTGTGTGTGTGTGTGTGTGTGTGTGTGTGTGTGTGTGTGTGTGTGTGTGTGTGTGTGTGTGTGTGTGTGTGTGTGTGTGTGTGTGTCTCAGTTGTGTTTGTAAGTGCAATCTAGTGGAGTGTGGACAATGCATGTCAGATGTGTGTGTGCGTGTGTGTGCAGGTGTGTATGTGTGTGTGTGTGTGTGTGTGTGTGTGTGTGTGTGTGTGTGTGTGTGTGTGTGTGTGTGTGTCCATGTATGCACAGGCGATAGTGGGATTGACCACATGACAGTACTTCCCCTTGGGATTGTGCTGTACATGGAGTGAGACATGCAACACCAGGACAACCTGTCAGGTATGTGAACAAGGACAGCTGATAGCATAGCAAGGTCTGTAGCATGGAGCATGCATTGGGAGGTGCAGTACATACCAGGCATACACATCATATTGCCAGCAGCAGATAGGTAACTGGCTACCCACATATGAAGCACTACAAATGCAATGGGGAATTACCACAGCACATCAGTGAGTGTATCCAGGTAGTACTGTTGTCTGTATGATGGGTCGCTTGGCAGCAGATGTGACATGGACTGAGCAAGACTGTAGTATGAGGCTCTGGTGTGTGACAGATGTAGTGAATGTAGCAGCCCCAACCATATAGGGGCCTCGTACACCATTACTGCCATACACAGGGTAATACAGGGTGACAGCAGTGAGGTCATGTACAACCTACTCCACCCAAGTCAGGGAGGCGATAGAGTAACAGGTCAGATGTGGTAACCTCACATGTAGGCATGGAGAGGAATGATATGTTTATGGACTGTACTGATGCATGTATATTGGCAATACAGGATGGGGAACATATGTAACTGACTGTGGGACTGTCTGTAAACTCAGGGAAAGTGAGGTAGTAAGGTGGCTGTCAGTGTGAGTGTGTGTAAGTGTGTGTACTGTTATGCAATGCTGTACAGGTCTTAACATGTGTATTTGTTTCCCCCACAGCTGGTGAGGTGGGTCAGGGTCCCTCCTACAAGTAAACTGAGGTAGGTGTCCCTACAGACACTGATGATGAAGGTACAGGTGAGGCACAGATGGGGTTGTCAGAGGCCGACACTGCACCAACATGTGTCATCACCCTCCTAGCCACCCCAAGCTTGCATACAGTTAGTGTCCCTACAAACCCCATCACATGTGGCCATAGCAGAGGGACAGTTGGCGCTTGGTGGCAATGACCAGGAAAGTGTGGTGTCCATGCCAACTGCGTTGGGTCACAGTTGGCATAGCCAAATGTCCGGAAGGCCACCACATTGGCAGATATACCATGGTGCTCATGGGACAACTGCAGGTCATCATGACCCAGGTAGAGGTGCCACAACTGGTACCACCAGGAGCATGTTTCAGGCCGTAATGGAGGCACAAGCACATATGGAAATGCACACCAGACAGGTCCGGAGACTGCAGAGGTCTGCTTTCACAGCTGTAAGTGGCAACCTCCATGAACTTGCTGGTGCCTTCCATGAATATACCAAGGTCATGGACAGACGGTGGGGTGAGATAGTTGGCCTCTTCGACCGTGGTATGTCTATGCTAGAACGTGTGGTGGGAGCGGTGTGACGGCCGCATGGACATAAGCCAGAGGCACCAGCAGCTGGTGGTCAATGTGGACATGCCAGGATGCACAGCCACTCTCCTAGTGGCAGTACTAGCCCCAGCACACCACAGGGGCTGCTGTCCACACCACACCACAGCAGGCCTTGTGCATGTAGCCCTGGCCAGTCCCAGGCGGGACATGGTTCCAGCAGACATATGTCATCATCAGGGGACAGTAGCACCTCAAGGTCTGTGCCTGCATGTGCCCATGGAACCCCTGGCAGGCACAGTCAGCATGTTTGTGACCAGAGGCAGTGAACTGCACACCCTGCCAGGTATGGTCTGCAGGTGTCTGTATAGGCAGCCACATGGCGGAACTGTGTGCATGCATACCCACACACTATGCAACCACACCTAGGGCGAATCCAAACCGACACACACCACATCACCATGCCCCAATCAAGGAAAGTACAGTTGTGTACACTTACCATAAATGTAGATGTTTGAGTGTTTTCACTGTTGCAGTCATTACATTTGGGTAATCCTGCTGGCAGGTTTCCCTCAGTCGGCCTGAATTCCAAAGTCCTGGGTTCTGGTTGGCTGCTGTCACCCCTTCCCCTGATGTCAGGTCATCAGGGGTATAAAAGATGTGGCATACGCCATTTTCTTTAGTTTTTCTTGCCCCAGATGTCAGGTACCCCCTAAAAGGGTAGCCAAAATTTATATACATATAAATACATGCACCAATATAAACTTTACCTTCATCTACAAGCAAACACACCACACAGGTTGTATAAATCAGAGAAGGAAAGATAGGTTCCATCAGAAGAAAAAAGGGGATGGTGGGTAGGTAACCTGGACTGCAACAGTGAATACACTTGAACATCTACATTTATGGTAAGTGTACAAAACTGTACTATGTTCTTCACATTTCACTGTTGCAGTCATTACATTTGGATAGAGTCCCAAAGCTATGAATGGGATGCTGGAGCTAAACAGCATTAAGAGCGGCTATGAGGCCCTGCAGCACTGCAGTGGCAAAGCCTGCCCTAGATTTAGAGTAGAGTGGCAGATGATAGTGCTTGGTAAAGGTGTGCACTGAACTCCAAGTAACAGCCTCTAAAATGTCCTTGGTTGTTACTCCCCTGAGAAAGGCTGCTGAAGTGGCTGCAGCTCTGGTTGAATGTGGCCTAATGCCCCTAGGCACTGGCTTGCCATGGCGTAAGTAGCAGAAACGAATGCAGTGGCCTATACACTTTGAAATAGTCTGCTTTGAGATAGCATTTCCTTGTGATGCTGCAGCATATGCCACTAGTAATTGTTCTGTCTTTCAGAAGACTTTGGTTCTGTCCGAGTAGAATCTAAGCTGTCTGTGAACATCCAAAGAATGCATAATTCTCTCCACCTTGTACTGTGGATTTGGATAAAAAGTTGGCAGATGAATAGTTTGGTTAAGAGCCACACTGGACACCACCTTAGGCATAAATGGGTGTATTTCAAGGTGCCTGACATCAGCAGTCTTGCCAAAGGTGGGTATGTGAAATGTAAGGGGTGTGAGTACCCTAAAGCATTGTTCTCTACACAGTCAGACATGCACGCATAATCAGCAGGTCAGGGGCTAGAACTCCCAACTAACTCCTTAATAACACTATGGCCATACAATGTTACAGGACATGCTACGGAGATTATTGGACTATGATCGTCCCAGAGGTGTATTTCAAGTTGCGTAACATCAGCGGCCTTGCCAAAGGTGGGTATTTGACTTATAAAGGGTGTGAGTAGCCTAAAAAGTATTGCTCTCTACACAGTCAGTGACAGACAGACATGCACACATATGCACACACAAACACACACACACATACGCACACACACACACACACACACACACACACACACACACACACACACACACACACACACACACACACACACATACACACACATACACACACTTGACACGTATGGGGTTTGACCTCCTACCTAACTATATTATCACACTACAGAAGTATGCAGTTACAGCATGCGCTACAGAGATTCTAGGCTACAGATTTCCTTGGTCTTACTTCTAGGTGGGTGACATCAGCAGCCTTGCCAAAGTTGGGTATGTGAATATTAAGGGGTGTGAGTAGCCTAAAAGGCATTGTTCTCTACACAGTCAGTAAGAGACAGGCACACACAAGAACAGTGACACACACTCACACACACAGTTGCCATATCTGGGGTTAGAACTCCTACCTAACTGTTCTATTACACTACTGCAGTACACAGTTATGGGACACGCCATGGAGATTACTGGCCTACAACTCTCCCAAAGGTGTATTTCACATTGGATAACCTCAGCAGGCTTGTCAGGGTACCGCTATGGGGTAGCCAGTGTGTGCATGGCCCATACACCATTCATGTAGGGGTGACATGCCACAGGCGGCCACACACGGGGTCATATGTCACAGGTGCTTGTATAGGGCAACTAGCTGACTATGTCCTTGTACAGCCATGTTGCACAGCTGGCACATGGACCACATTGTCTGTGGTGTTAACAGGTACTAACAGGTACTGGTCACTAGTAACTGCAGTGTGTGACATCTGCACCTGATGTGTTTGGAGCCCTTTGGCTGTGTGCTGGGTGGGACAGGCATGGAAGGCTCCTTGTCATGGTCATCCTCTTTCACACATCTATATCCATCTGCCTTTGGCTTATTATGGTGTGTTGTCCTTACATATATCTCTGTATTCCTATCCACTGTGTGTGCAAGGCATGAGTGGTGCAATACTGACATGTGTCTGCAGTAACAATTGCAACCACTGGATGTGTCTGGTCCACTGGTAGCTTTCATGTGTTTAAGTGTGTGAGTATGCCCAGTATGACCTTTCAGTATGTTGATGGCTGACATTGCCTTCATTTCTGTGTGTGTGAGCATGCCCAGTAAGGCCATCTGTTTTGCATGTGTGGAGCATGTCCAGTGGTTTGTACTGCACAGCTGACCTTTGTCTCATACACCGACAGGTAGCATGCTGTGTCTGCAGGGTATCCACTGATCATTTGGCATTGACTGTTGCAACATGTCTGCATAGCGGGTGCTACACCTGACAATTTCTATGTTTCTGCACAGGATGGGGGGGGGGGGTGCACCTGACTGTAACTATATTTCTATGTGTGCTGGGGGCGTACACCTGACAGTTGTACACATTTGCTAGGGCTGTACTGGTATGTCCTGTAGTCCATTTCAGTCAGTAGTCTTACCTATCATGCTGGCTAAGCCATACTGGTGTACTACCTTTCTTATCTTTTGATTGCATACACGTTAGTTTTTGACTTCCTAGCTGTCACAACTGACATCCCACTACCTGGCCTGCTGTAGTCTGTCCATGTAGGCCTGGGTGGTGGTTATCCATAAACCCCATTCAGAGGCCATAGTACTGCATTTGTTTGTGTTTGTCTATACCTGTCCTGCTGGCTGTGACTGTTGTTGGGTATGTGACCTGCCTCGTGACTGGCATGTGTGAGTCCCTTATCATGTGGGTGTCCCAGTATTGCAGGTGGTGCTGTAGGGCTGCCTATGTCAAATGCACATAGTACACTGCCTACACATGGTTAGGCACAGGTAGTGTAATGTTTGGCATCCTTTTTACTCTATGTGAGAGTCAGTGAGAGGGGCTATTCCCTGGGTCCCTCCCGTGTCAGTGTGCATTGCCTCTTTGCCAGAGCCAGGGCATACTGGGCATGCCTCGTTCTGCCTACTGGGGCAGGCTCAGGTTGTTCCCCCTCCAAGTCACTCTGTGTCTGTGCAGGCCATGGCATTGGTGGGGGGCTATGTGACCCTGCCCCTTGCTGCTACTGCTGCAGCTGTTTCTGAAGGATCATATTATGTAGCATAGCACATACAAGGACAATTTGGGTACATGTAGTTGATGAGTACTGCAAGGCTCCACCGGATGAGTCCAGGCACCGGAACCATGACTTGAGCATCCCAAATACACACTCTATTATGATTCTTGTTTGTGCGTGTGCCTCATTATTGAGTTCTTGTTCAGGTCTGTGTGCATTTCTGATGGGTGTCATCAGCCATGGCTCCAGTGAGTATCCAGCATCCCCCACTAGGTGCCCATGTGGGATGTCCTCAATGGCAAATTTCTGGTACAGCTGCATCAGATGCCAGATGTGGGAATTGTGATAACTTCCAGGGCAGCCTACGCACACATTCAGTATTATGCCCTGGGCATCACACATGACGTGGCAGTTGATGGAGGGGGAAGCCCTTGTGGTTGATGTAGACCCTACCCTGCTCACTGGGTGATGCTTTGATGCATATGTCTGTGCAGTCTATTGCACCCACTACCTCAGGGTATTCTGCTATTTGCTGGAAGAGACACATACTGCTGGCCAACGTCTCATGGGTGGGGGGGGGAAATATACGTCCTCATCGACATGTGCTGCCATGGCATCCAGGATCTGATGGAGTACCCTGGATGCTGATGCCTGTGAGATCCCCATCATATCCCCAGTTGGCCTTTGGAAGGTACCTGTAGCTAGTCTTCTTAGGCCTACACATACCTTAGTTTCCACTGGGATGGGTTCCCCTTTTTTAGTTCTGTGTGTCAGGTGTGGCCGGCACAGCTCAACAATCTGCTGTAGGAGGTCCCTTCCCACCCTAGAGCGCTCCACTATCTCCAGCTCATGTAGCCCTTAGTAAGTTACCCTGGGTCTGTACACTTTTCTCCGTCTCATCACTGTGGGTTGGACAGCAGCATTCCCATCCTCACTACCCTCAGCCTCTTCCATAAGATGTATGATAGCTATTGCAGCCCCTAACATTTTGCTGCTGTGAGTGTTAAAAGATCCCCGCTTGTTTACACTGGTGGTGTAGCATGTGGGAATTGGCGTTCTGTGCTGGGGTGGTCTGCTGCCTGTGTAATTGGCTGGTTCCGATACGTTGCACCTGGCAGCAAACCTAGTACCCCTTGATTAACTTCCTACTGCTGCTTTCCCTTCCCATTGCCCTTCTGTTTTATCCCAGGGGCACGCCACACAATTGGTGTACTCCAGTGTGCATACTGCTGCTATTTCCTGGGTTCACTTCCTTTATCTTCCTGTAGACCCCATTGCATGGCACGCACACCAGCTTACACTTTGTCATACATGCTGGACAGGTTTAGACACACCCCCTGGCTTTGCTGTGCTAAGCTGGATGCAACCCCAAGCCACAGGGCTCCAATCCGCTGACAGTATGCCTGACACTCCCACACGTGATGTCACCTACCTTCTAGTCTTGCACTCAGCTATTCATACTCATACACTGTTGGGATCTGCCTCACATGCTTGGGAAAACTGGGATTCACTATTCTTCCCCTCATTTGCATAGAATTGTCTGCTAATGTATAGTTACATGTGTCACACTGTGCCGCCCCACTTAGCAACCACTACTCACTGGCCAGGTTGTCTTTTTCATGCCATTGACTTGCATGGCGGAATACTGATTTTAGTTAGACTGCTTTCTTTAGGTTTATTTTCTTATTTCCCCTCCGATCCCATTTGCGCGCCGCTGCCCTATGCTTCAATGGCCATGATCAGCAGACATATCATAAAAGTTGTATTTTGTACATTTGGCATTGTTTGCAATGCCAATGGCCTTCTACTTGGCTATTGGCATGTTTCCTCAATGATATGCAGCCTTTATTTGGAGCTGTCATAGCTCAGTTTTGGAGTTTGCAGTACCGTACTCGGTTACTAACCGAGTACATTTCTGCATATTACACTAGTCCTGCACGCCCCGATTCCTGCTTGCTGGATGGCAGATTTACCTCATTTGCATTGTTTTCACCTGCAAATGGGGTGATTTGCATACGGGGCCTGGGAACATGCAGCACTAGTACTAGAGCACTTGCACACGTCAAACGAGCATGTATGTGGATCGCTCGGCCGCCATATTGGCAACATTTCCTCTTACGCTAATCATGCACGCCATGCAAGCTTTTGAGAATCCAAGGGATTGTCTCTTTTGTATGCCACATATGATCAGTTCTTCCTGGCTGAATGTCATTACAAATGCCTCTCTGTAGTCTTTCTTTTTCTTTTACTAAAAGATCATTGTATAATCTTGACTCTGCATTATAGAACTCCAATTGTCCAGTTAATATATCTGGTTCATAGGTTCATAGGTGTATACTAGGCTAATGACCACTAGGGCCCTTAAAAGCCTAGCTGTGTAACCCAAATGTGACCTGCACATTTATATTTGATTTACACTGATCTGCACTTGTCTTGCTAATAGGAATACAGTGATTTCTTTTAGATATAGTAAGGAAAATAATAAAGATTAGTTTGGATGTTTTCTGTCTATCCATCAAACATTGGAGCCAGACCAGGGTTGAATTTCTGATTATCTGAATTGCAAGACATTAGAAATTACCTTTACTTCCACCTCTTCACCACTCCAAATGCAAATGCTTCAGCAATAATCCATCTTACCTGTTCAGTCTTGTAAGTTCTTCCATCTACTGTCTCCCTGTGTATCTACTTAATTTACTACTCCATTCTTGTACCAAAATATTTGTTTTCACTTTCAAAGCAGGATACAGAAAGCAGACGAAGTCTGATGTAAAGGTCTATGGCACAAATGTGGCAGTAAGAGAAATAAACAAGATCCAAGGTAAAGTTAAATAAAACTCTATACTGAAGCTTTTAGAAACATAACACTGAAAATAGTGAAGCCCATATATAGGGGTAAAAATAAGTGTCATATTAAACAAAAGTCAGAGTAATCAAATTATTACAGTGGGTTTCCATGTAGTGCAATGGGATAGAGATGCCTATAACTATGCAGTAAATTAAATAGTAGGCAGGGAAATATGGTGGGGACAGGATAAAGAATATGGAAAGATAGCTTCCATGAGTTAAGGGTTCAGAAATGAATTTGATGTAATAGAAGTAAAGGCTAGGGTTAATCAAGAAGAAAGCAAAGAAGAAAGCAAACAGAGGAAGTAAACTGACAGAATAATCAGCAGAGCTGCAAAAGAATAAGGTTATGTTGGGAAGTGAAGCAGAAGGAACATTATAAGTACATATAAATAAAATTTAATTTGAGATAGATATGAAACAAGTCTAATGCATTGCATAAGCATGACCATTCGGGAGACAAAAAATTTCAAGTTCGGTTTTCTGGGGAACAGATGTGTGGTCATACAGACAAAAGAATGAGATACAAATTTTAGTGGACTTATTTATACTTTATTAACTTTTCAAAGTTTGAATGACATTATTGGATGTATTGTAATGGATGGAAAATACTGAGATGCTTTGTTACCTAGAATATTACAGTACATTCTGTAACAAAAAATATAATTTAAGGTGTATAAAGTCACCTTAATGCTTAATTATAATGATCATGTGATTCATTCTTAACTGTAACACTATTTTTATACACTAGTACGTGAATCCTTGCTGAATACTTTGTGAGTTAAACAGGTTTGACTTTTTTTTTAAACTGCAGGACAAACAATGGGTATCCTCAGTGAATTGTACATATATGCGTTTCTATATAAATTGAGACTCATATTAACAAAGCAAATGGATAAAACAGAATGACGTCCATTGGAGGTATATTTTAGATACTGAATGAAACTAGCAATGAAACATTTCTATTTATAAAGTACATCTACACCGCATGCCATAGATCATCGGTATCTACTACATTAGGATGAACTGTATGTTTTCTTCATAAGATATCTATGTAAGTTATTTTCACATTGTTCCCTTGCCATCTATATACAATAGTTGTTATTTTTCTGTGTACTCATTGATTTTGTAACGCTGAAAAGCTAGCTTGGTTTACTAGTAAGGTGTATGTCTATTCCACTTACTACATCTTTTGGATGTTTAATGCCATTAACTTAAATCATTTAGTTGAGCAGGAAACTTGGTTTATGATTTTTTTTCACCTGAAGAAGTACATTAATTATTTGTACATTTTTGGTTGGATATATAAATAAATTGGTGTGTTTTTAGTGCATTTATACTTATATATATATATATATAGGTTTAATATGAAATGGACTTGGTTGAATGGTCGTAACATCGACTTACATCCACAAAAACTGACATTGCCAAAATTCAGTATTGCCAAAATACAAATCAAATTCAATCTTGGGGCGAGTGAGGGTGAGATTTGTACTTCCACATTATCAGTTTTCAACATTACCAGTATTCGAGGTTTGGGTTTCGAGCAAAGTGAATTTGATTGAGTCCATCTCAGTAACATGATAGTAAACTATATATATATATATATATATATATATATATATATATATATATATATATATATATACTTGTGAGTGAGAATGTATGTGTGAGCATACATACCATTTTCTGTAAATTATGTCTTCATTTTTATTTTCTGTGAATTTAATAACATTACTGATTACTTTCAACAAGAAAAAAAATATGAGACTTTATATTTTTCTAATGATATTGTGTCAGGGCTGTACAAGGCAACACTGTTGATATATGAATGCACAGGTAAAAAATTCCAATTTTACTACTTCTAATTAATTATTTATTTACACAAAAAATGATGGTCTTTCAAACAGGACTCTTAATCTGAATGAAGTTGTTGTAATAGAGTGCTTAAAATGTTTTTGATAAACTTGATGTACTAAATGAGCAAACTACCAGACCAGTTTACTCTTCAGAAATGAAATTATTGTTCCCCGCTACACTGCATCAACTACACTTACTACTAACATAGCATACAACACACTCAAACCGCCCAGGTTTATATAGCACTATACAGACTCTTCCAACCTGCCAATGCTGTTTTCTAAAGCTGCCACATAGCAAATTCACATATCAGACCTGTCATGTCTACAGAAACACATCTAGAAGACAACATATTCAAGTCTATGTCATAGCCACTGCAGACTGCTGTTGTATCCTAGGGGCTACCATCTCAAATTGTGCAGGTGGTCTTCTAGTAAAATGTTAACTGGAAATTTTGAGCATTTGATCCAAAGTATTAGAAGTGTTCAGTTTGAAAAGTGGCCCATCTAACACTGTTGATATTTGGTATTGATGTGGCTGTGATAGCAAAAATAATGCACAACTAATTTTGCACTTACCTTCAGTCATTCTCTTTCTTCTGGGTAAACTGGATGGTTTTCCACTCTGCAAATCTAATTTACTGGATATTCTGTTAATTTATTTTACTGTTATTTTCTTCTCACAAACTTTGTTTCACTCTTGTGTCATCATACTCATTAACTTTGATAATGCAAAGTTGGATCTTTCCTGCACTAAGATCTCTTTCCTCTTTTTTTTTTTTTTGTAGGTAAGTAAATGTCAAGGTAATGCTGCATATGGACTGAATGCACTATGACTGTTTATTAATGATGTAGGCTTTACATAAGTGGCACTGCCAGTCCAGCTATCTGGAAATTTGTAAATAACCATATGTCATTTGTGAATATCAACATAATTCATACGCTTGTCTTACAAATGTATGAGATCTATATGTTATGTGTATATTAAAACTACTGGTGCAGAAGTGTGTGCTAAACAGGGTTTGCACAGTACTGAGCTTCAAGGATGTGTCCACAGTGTATCCTACTGGAAAATAACAGAAATGTATATACACTATATAACTGTGCAAATGTATGTTTTAATAGTAGAAGCTGGAACATACAGAGTTAACTTGCAAAACTTCAAGAAAATAAATTGAATTGTTTTACGATTGTATTATCTCTCAGTTTCAGTGAAGCAGACAAAATGTCTAGAGCTAGAGGTTTTTCTATTGTCTTGGAGAGAAGTAATTACTAGGTCTAAAATGTAAAAGTGTTTAATTGTTTTACGACTGTGAGATATGCATTTTTAGCACAGAGATGTTAGTTTCTGTTAGCCTGGGAACTGAAGGCAGGTGAAAAAGAGTGATGTCATCCAAACTGACCCAGCAGTAATGTTTTGATATTAATTTAAGATCTTTCTCAAAGAGAAACTTTGCATTTTGTATTTTGTCTTTGACCTGGAAACATCCATCATCATCACCATCTGCACTTGCCTTGCTAATAGGAATACAGTGATTTCTTTTAGATATAGTAAGGAAAATAGTAAAGATTAGTTTGGATGTTTTCTGTATTTATTTGAGACTTGTCTTGCAATGTTGTTGTTGTTGTGTCTTTCGGCTTTTCCTGGTTAGGGGTAGTCACAGCAGAACTCCGGTCCGCTAATGATTAGCAATAGATTTTTACGTGCCGAGTTGCCAGCTCTGACACACAACCTTCAATGAAGGTACGCCCATTCACGCATGTCTCCACACAGAAGATGCTCTAGCTGAGAATCGAACAGGACAACGTCTTACTGTGAAGCGACAAAGATACCGCAGCACCACCACAAGACTTGTCTTGCAATATTGTTTTAAAATATTTCCTTTGATTCTGAAATCTGAAGTAACTGTGTTGATTGAGTATTGTCTTGTTCTTTTATTATTTAGTATTAAATATATTTAAACCTATCTCTGTGGCTGATATTTGTGAGACATATTTAAGCTCTTAGAGTACTTGCATATGTACTTGGAGACACTGTACAGGCCACTCCTAAATAGCCTTGCAAGTCTTGGTCACAACTGCCATTTGATAATAGTAACATTGCACAGTAGGATTGGTCATCCTTTGTTAAGCCTTTCCCAGGTGTGTGTGTGTGTGTGTGTGTGTGTGTGTGTGTGTGTGTGTGTGTGTGTAAAGCAAATCTCAAAGTGTGTGCATGTCAGCTACTTGGGCAGGGACACGAAGCACTGGTTGGACAGAGAGGGAACTGGAGGTTTTGGCTTGACCACTTAGCTGATATCTTAACCCTATAGCTGTGCCAGTGGGGAGTCTTACTGGGGATCTGTAGAAAGAGGAAAAAACATCCCCAGACTGACTGTGATCTCTGTGTGCTCTTAAGGGAAATTGCACTTTACTGTGTATGTACTTGTCATCCTCCCATTGTGTACATTCCACACTGTTGCCAGTGGTGAGGATTGAGGCTCCTCGATTATTGGGCCAGTGCAGGGGCATCACATGTTAATTGGTTGGCAGCGGTGGGATATCCACATCACATATTAATTGGTTGACAGTGGTGAGATATCCACATCACATGTTAATTGGCTTGTAGTGGTATGGATAATGAATTCCTGTAGCCTATGTACAGTGGTCAGTGAAAATGATTGCACGCTCAGTCAGCCATGCAGTGAATATTCAGAATTCATATCACAATTGTTTTATTTTTTTCTTAGCTTAGTCAGGAATAGCAGGCAAGCATGTCAGCAGAGGAGTATGGCAAGCTGACAAGGAGTCAGTTGGCTGAGATGTGCTAGGCTAAAGAACTGGTGAATACCAGCCTGACTAAAGCAGACCTAATTGCAGCTTTAGTCACAGTTGCATCACAGAATAGCAACCAGGTGGACAACTAGACTGGCTGAGGAGATGTACAACTCTCAGAAAATGGATAGCTCAACTTTTCCACAGAGGACTTAAAAATCCATCTGGAGTTAAAGAGACTTGAGCTGGAGGCCAAGCATTTGGAAATAGAAGCAGCAGAGAAATTGAGACATCTTGAGGCTGATGAAAATGAGAAACCGCAATGGATGAATGCTGAGAAGAAACAGAGGCAGAGGAAACATGAAAAGGAGATGCTGACCCTTCGCTAGAGTCATGAAGGTAATCTGAAAGGGAGTAACTGAACCCCAGAAGCAACATAGGTCAGTAAATTTCTTCCACAATTTACAGAGGGGGATCATTTTTTCATTCATATATTTGAGAGTGGATATAAACAGTATAATGTTGATCAAGGGTTCTGGGTACAGTTCCTGACCCCCCCCTACTCCATGGTAAATCTGTAGCTGTTATTTCCAGACTGTCTGATACTGATGGTTTAAATTATAATATTGTAAAAAACTGTTTGCTAGAATGTTTTAAGTTAACACCTGAAGCTTATAGGAAAAAGTTTCATGAGCATAGACACAAGGCAGATGAAAGTGTGTGTGAATATATTGCTGAACTAAGCACTTATTTTCATAGGTGGGTGAGTAGATGTCAGGCCACCACTTTTGAAGGGCTAGCAGACCTTTTGGTGAGGGAGCAAGCCCTTAGCACTTTGCCTGAAGACATGAGAATCTGGTTAGCTGATAGACAATGCAATACTGCAGATGAATTGGGGAAGAAGGGAGACATATACCTAGCAAGCAGGGCATCACTGCACAGGAAAGGGACACCCAGTGCTGCTCATGGGTCTAAGGGAATATAGTCCAGGTACACGTCTAGAACCAAGGGCTAAATGTTTTAAATGTAACCAGTGAGGCCATGTAGCATATAGATGTCCACAGAGGCAATGTGGGGAACAAAAGGTGGGAGAAAGAGTAAGTGAGAATGACAAAACACCAGCAGTAGGTTGTCTCGTGACAAAAAGGGTACCAAACTACCAAAAGACATTAAATCCTATCTTAGTGAATGGGAAAGAAGCCGTGGCTAAGAAAGACACAGCCTCTGACCTAACCATTGTGAAGCCTGCAATAGTTACAGAGGAGTACTACTTGCTTGGGCAGTCTACTTTAGAGAGAGCTTTAGGAGCGACCCCATTCCAAATACCTTTGGCTAGGTTCACCTTGAATGGGAGGGTGGAAAAGGAAGCTAGCAAGTAGGTGTGCTTGAGGATATCCCTGCAGATGTCTTGATAGGGAATGATTTTGATGACGCAGTACCATGTGTGGATGCAGTTACATGCAGTCAGGCTTGGAGAGAAGCATGTGGGTCTGATAGCCTGGGGGAGACCCAGACAGACTACACACTTGCAGCCAGGACTGGTGAGGTGGTTACTTCAGGAAGGGAGCTGCCCTGTAGCAGTGAGACTGAAGGTGAGCCACAGTTGCTAGTGGGTACTGATGCTCCCTTGGAAAGTGTGACTGCAAGGGCAGAGGTGATTAGTAGTAATACCCAGGCTGACAGTGAGGCACTACTGTCAGAGGATGCCAGACTTCCTGTGGAAGAGTAACTAAGAGAGAGTTGAGACAGACTCAGACTCAGTTGTCAGACCCTACATTACAAAGCCTGAGGGAGGTAGCTAGTGAGGCACCTGATTCTCAAGGGAAAGGGGAATCTGTATACTGGGACAAAGGGTTACTGTATAGAGAGTGGATCCCTATGGGAGGGCTAGAGTGTAGGATTGAGGCTCCTTGATTACTGGGCCAGTGCAGGGGTGTCACAACATACATCAGCATGCATTTTCCAACAAAATGAACTATAAAACTCTAACACCTAACATTAGTGTCAGACTGTAATCCTCAATCATTTATTATAAAAATCACACGTTTTCTGAGGGACTGACAGGGTAACAATATGAGGCAAAATCATGGATATTCAGCAAAAGCCATGGATAGATGAAAGAAGAAATTCTGTGACATTATGGACTTTGTGCTGCATGAGGCATGCTTGTGTGACAGTGAAACAAAGGCAGAGCTCACATTTGTTTCTACAAATAAATGAATGCAGAATATATGGGGTTTGAAGACTGGATTAACCAACATGTATCTAATCTTAAAACTGAAAATCAGACAAAGAATACAACTAAAACTGCCCCATTCTGAAGATCCTCTCTCTGTATGTCTTTCTCCCTCTTGCTGAATAGGCAATGGATACTGCTCATCCCAACATGGCATCAGCTTTATCTCTTTGTTCCATGTCAGAATAATATTCCTTCAATCTAAAGAAAGAAACTTATAATGAAAATTATACTTTAATATATAATTTTTTCTCCCTTCTCTTCTCTGACTGTCCATCTTCACTATGTTGAGAGATAATCAGAGTGATCATGCATGTAGCCACTGTGGTTTCCTCTTTGTATGGCATCAGCCTTACTCTTAGTGGCTCACATGGCAACAAGTGTCAACTCAGGGGTATCCATACCTCTCAACCTCTTAATGCAAAAAATCTGGACAAAGCTTAACAAAATGGGGGTACAAATAGGGACTTATTTTAAATATTGCTCTTATAAACTTAGAAAGTTGCTAGAGTAACAGGATTTGTTTTAATATACATTTTCTGAAGGATCTGAAGTCTGAAACTCAAATGTATGTCATTATTTAGTGACTACAATCCTGAGATCATCTCAGTGATTTGCCAGGAATAAAAAGAATAACAGGTCAAAAACATGAGCCAAAAATCTGGACATGCTACGAATATCTGTACAGTTGAGAGGTATGGGGCATCCTATTTTCTCCACATGCATTGTGCCTGCTCCTACACACATACTTCTTAGCATACTGGCATACTACCATCTGCATTTTGCCAGTTGTGGATGTGCAAGCCTCAAATTGCACAGAACCAATTCACGGATGAGAAACATTGCACCCCCCCCAACCCAGATATAAGAGTTGGTGTAAGCCAGATTTTGATATAAACCACTTGGAAATGCATTTTGCAAATGTTAGTGGTGTTCTTTAATACAGAAACTCCATAATTATTCTAAAAAGCATTTTGTAGTTCTCCTATAATCTCTTCTTCCTTATGGTTAGTCAGTTTTCCATTACTCAGATGACAAGCTATTCATTGGCACATTGACAGGAAATGGCATACTGTGTGGGAAGCCATCCCAAGAGTAGCCTTTACATGTTATGCAATCATTCTGTGTTATTGTTAAGAGATACAAAAAGCAGGATGAATAAATTGCTATTTACTTAAGCAATGACAGAAAAGTCCAAGTTGTACAGATTTCTAGCTATTTGTTCATGGAACTCTACATCTGCATGAAACAGTGAGGGCCATACGGACTCTTATTCAGCAAAGGTAATTCACAACTGTGAACATTCTGAACAATAAATCTACTGACAGTCACACTGAAATGTAAGCTCCATGCAGGGCTGTAATTGCAAATCCTAAGTGGAACTGTAGCATGGTAAGAACTCCAGCTCAGTGTTTAAAAGCACGTGAATCAATACTCAAGTAAACTACTGTGGTGAGTCACCATACCAGGAATATAGAGAAAGCGTGCTTTAATTGATTCTGGTCTCCGACCATTGTCCTTTTATACCATTCAGCTGACATTGAGCAAAAATGTGTTTTACAAAAGACAAGGAAAAGATTTTCTAAGCTGTAGATTTTGAAATTGTCCTTGAAAGAAAATAGAAACTAACAGGCAAAAGTAGCTCTGAGTGGTTTTATAGTTATTCAGTAACATTTTGCTGTGAATTAACTGCAGTTTACTCACAATAGCTGCATAGTATGTAATAGCAACATTTTAATTTTTTTCCTCTAGAAACTCTTGACAGTGGTCAATGTGTTTGCTGATCTGGGTTTCAGGCAATAGTTTTGCAATCAGTTGTCATGCAGGTACAATTCTTTGAGTTCAGTCTCTAAATAGTTCTAGCCGTTGTCTCTTCTAATTGTACACTAGATAATGCAACTCCTTTTCAATACAATCAGTCTTTAGAGAGCTTTATGGTTCCTTTGTTTCAATGATCTGAACAAAAACATCTCAAGAAAATACATATTTTAGATTTAAGAAGTACATCAGAAGAATCTATTATGATAGGCTGTGTTTATATGAAGAAGATCACCTCTTTAGCATTCTAAACTCATTATCTGTTCTTGCTACCCTCAAGAAGAATGCAGCATTCTGTGAAAATGACATAAACTTACCTTTCTGCAAATCAAACCATTTGTGGCACAAAATTAAAGAGGGAAAATACAGTTTATTATTGATATTTACTTATTTATTTTGATTTGATAACTGAGGTGATTGGTCCATCAGTACCAGCTTCAGCTACTCCCAAGGCCAAAGTCAAAATGAAGTGACAGAATAGTATGGCTACTGGTGCACTACAGATAAAAGTTAAATTTAAATATGCTGGCCCAACAAAAGTAATAGGATCATACAGAACTGAATAGGTTCAGGCAAGATATAGCAGTCATCCATGGCCCTAATTAAAAAAAAACTGTGTATTAATCAGACAACAATAAGTTTTACCTAAAAAGTCCATAAGGGATATACATTATCTGAGGTAAGGATGTAGTGAGCACTAGAATATATTTCTGCATGACCAAGAAAGAGTAGTCTGTTGAATTAAATTTTATTTTAAGGTGACAACAACAGGCAGCTCGACAGGTAGAAGGCTGAGCTCTAATGTCTACATAGGTCCTAGTTCCACATAAGTTATTGGATTCTTTTTCCAGTTGTGTTTCTGATTGGTTGTGCTTTGCAACAGATGTAAAAATCAAGGTCTCTTTTGTCTTGAGCTGGTCGTATTTCAAGTAGATGCAACAAACCCAGCAGCATGTACCAAAGAGTTTGGGAATTTTTCGAGTATAAAAACAAAATCACGCTAAATCAGTAAACTGTTGAATATAATTTCAAAACAAAAAGAAGCTCAGATGAAAAAAACACAAGCACTTCCATTAAAAGTTTTGTGTTGTCTTCTGTCTGTCTGTACCAAAGATTTCCTCGGAAGTAATCAGTCCCATACCAGCTTGACATTTCATACCTCATTAAAACATGAGGCTACCAATCTTAAAATACATATTTCAGTTTAAAAATATATGCTTTGTTTTCTAAAGGTTTATACGATCATAGGATCATAGGAAATTACTAGGCTTATGGCCCTAGAGCCCTTACAAGCCTAACCAACTTCTTACCCTTATTTCCACAATCAGCATCTATTACCACTGTCCAAGAGGGACAAACGTTGAACCCCCAGGGTGAATTTACGGTCGCCCATCCAGTTGTCCAGATTGCATTTGAAGAGGGCCAATGAGGTGCTTTGTTTGACATGAAGTAGAAGTCTGTTTCAAAGGTGTGGTTACCTCTGGGAGACAAATCTTTCCCTCCAGCAGGTTTTATTAATATCACATACCAGGTTAAGGTCTTTAGAGTGAGTAACCCATGTACCATTTGACTTTTGGATATGAAGCATTTCTAATAGCACAGGGTCAGAGATTGCCTAATATGCAAGGCAGAGATCACCTTTGAGTAGCCTGTATGAAACAGAATAAAGTGACAGTGATTTCAGATGATCCCTATAGGAGAGATGGTGAAGACCTTGAATATTCCTTGTGAGGAACCTTTGTGGTTTCCCCAATTGCTGAAGATGCTTAAAAAGGTACATATCAAAAGGGGCATTGTACTCAATTATTGGCAGGAAGAGTTCAGGGAAGTAATAACTTCTTTTTTTCTGGAGGCAATGTCCTTATCCATGACATGAGTAGTATAGAATGCCCTTCTTTCCACTGTGGAGGCATGGTGGTTAAAGGTAAGGTTGCTGTCAACCTGTGTGCCCAGGTCTCCCACCACTGTGTGCATACTTAAAGTGTTGCTATTGATGTGGTAGCCAGCAGGAACATTGCTTTTACTGAACGGAATGATAATCCATTTTTGCATTGAGTTTAAGGCCATGACTTTGGCACCAATTATTAATTTTATTTATTATTTATTTTATATTTGTTAACCGTGAAAGTCCAACTGGATACATGTCCATTTTCAGTGGAGGCCCGGGGAGAAAAGCTCCACATTGAAATTAAGTGTTTGTTTGTGTAAGACCCTCTTGTCTGATATTAACATCATTTGAAGATTCTCTGATCACTCCCAATTTGCAGTTATCAGCAAACTTTGTCAGCCATAGACCTTTAGTTTTTGCTTATACTTCGGAGAAATAGATTCCAAGCAGTAGAGGTCCCAGGACTGATCTCTGCGGAACACCACTGGTTACAGGTCTGCTGTTGGAGATGGCTTTCCCTATTTTGACTATATGAATTCTATCAGTGAGCCAGTTAGTGACCCATCTAATGATATAAGGCTTAATACCTAGTTGGATGAGTTTGTCAATGATTCCTGAGTGGCTAAGTCCAGATAGGCTCTATGCACAGATTTCACCTTGTCCAGGACCGTAGTGTCTGTCTCGAAGAAGTCCACCAGGTTTAACAGGCATGAGCTCTCTTTAACAAATCCAAACTGAGTAGGGTCAAGTGTTTGGAGATTACCTATATCCTTGTTGAAAAGGTCCATGGTGATTCACTCCATGGCCTTGCAGATAAGGCTAGTCAGGGTAATAAGTTTATAGTTCCTGGGGTCAGGGGAAGCACCACCTTTGTGCAACAGAATAATAGTGGCTGTTTTCCATTCAGCTGGTACAAAGCTGGGGTTTAGACTATGACTGAAAAGAGTACCCAATGGTGTTGCTAATTCATGTTGGAGCCTATGTAGTATGGAGCCTGGGATCTTATCAGGTCCCATAGATGCTGTGTTTTTGGCCTTAGAGAGGGCATTTATGACCTGGTCTTTAGAGATACAAGGCAGGGGACAGGTTGTAGGGATGTCATGGGGTACGTGTGGCAGGGACAGGGGAGTGAAGTTTTCACAGAACCTGTCAGCCAACAGGTTAGCTATATCCACAGGCTCAGTATATGTGGTATAATTAACTACCAGTTCTGCTCAAATCTGGGCCTTTCCTTTTAGGTTATGGATGTAGCTATAGAATGCCTTGTAGTTGTCCTTTGTTGAGGAAGCTAACCTGGACTCGTAGTTTGCTTTGGAGGACTTCACAAGAAGTCTTATTTGCTTGTTTAAGCTGAGGAAGGAATGTTTCCAGTTTAGGGCTTGCTCCCTCTTACTCTTAGACAGCAATTTCTTCCTGTTATTGTAAAGCCTGTTAATGGCAGTTGTCCACCAGGCAGGTTTACTTTTCCTTGGGGAGCTTGTTTTGCTCCTATCTAGTATGGCTAAGTCACTGCAGTACACAGGTGTTTGTATAAAGCTTTGGTGTAGTGCTTGGCATAGTTGCCAGTTACATCTGAAGGAGGAAGTGCAGTGAAGTTGTCCTGTAAGAGGTTATAATCTGCTTTGGAGAAGTTTTTTTAGTTTAGTTGCTGCTGGGGTAAGGTTAGGTGTGATAGTTACTTCAAATGAGACTGAGTTGTGGTCAGATCTCCCCAGGAAGGACCTCACAGTGGGGGTGCTATCAGGCTAGGCCCTTTTGCTTCATTAGGCATTTACATTCCTTAGAGAACCATGGTGTTGAGTTATTTTTTATTTTTTTCAAACAAATAGAAGCTAGGGTATTAAGTATATGAAGGAAGGTGTTATGAAAGTATAGTAAAGCATCATTAAGGGGTAGTTGTTTAAGGGATATCCAGTCTATTTCATGTAGGAGATTGCTGAATTTATGCAGACAAAAATTAGTTGAGCTCCTAACTGATTTTACACTGTGTATTTTTAGTTGTTGGGAGTTTTTTCTAAGGGAATAAGCTGGCAAATGTTCGCTCAGAGAGCTTAGAGAGCTTGATAGTGTACCGGAAGAGGAGTAATTGGTGGGATGGGATACTAGGATCCAGTCTAGGGTGAACTGGCAGGTAATCTTTGCTATACTTTTTGTAGTATTGATAAGCTGAGAAAAAACATACAGATTTATACTATTTGTGGGGGAACTGGAAGCTATGGCTTGCCAATCTTTTTTTACGTCTCCTAAGATTATTGTTTCAAGGTTTATTGTTTGGGATGTCCAGGATAAAATATTTTCCAATACTGCCATATTGTTATTATGCAAATTCTTTTTATATGCTGATGTTTAAAAAAGAGATTAGTACCTCAGCATTGGAAAAGATGGGTATATTACTGGCATAGGGTGTAATGTTGAGCGTAGAGAGATACAGAAGTGCTATCCCTCCCCCCTTTCTTTGTTAGCTCTAGCTCTTCTGGTTATTGCAAAGTTTGGAGGTATTATTTCTGAGTCTTTCACACTGGGGTGTAGCCATGTTTTGCTAAGGGCTAGTATGTCAGGATTATTTTGATCAATCCAGACATGCAGTGGGGGTATTTTATTGCATGTACTTCTAAGGGTCAGTGTAAGTATGTTGAAATTGTTAGGGTTACTCTTGTGGTTAGGAGGATTAGAGGGTGGGCCAGGGTTAGGATGTATGTCTCCACATCTAACTAGATAGGTAACGAGGAATGAGTACCATGGGAAGTGTTTTTTATTCTTAGGTGATGGTACTGGTGTCAAGTGTGGTTTCATAGGAGGTGAGAAGGCCAGTTTGCGGCTTGAATAATATGGGAGGGTATAGGGGAAAAGCTGAGAGGAGGTATGTGAGAAGCTGTGTTGTTTATTGGTTTTGATGGATGGAGGAGGGTGATGATGTGTATTGATGTGGGGGGGGTTAAGCGAGGATACAGCTGTAGTGAGGTTGAGAATTAAGAGTAAAGAAGCTAGGCAGGTTAGGAGGTGCATGTTAACTGCTATAGTGGGTTTAAAAATAGTAAAAGTGGTATTTATGTGTTTGAATGTAATATCAGGTGTAAACAGTGATTATGTATGCAGCTGAGGTAAGGTTAGAAAAGTTTTGACTTCAGAGTGGGCTTTGACAATGTGGTTAGGTGTTTTGCTTTGTGATTTGTGATAAGGAGGGGTGAGATGATGTGATTGGCCAGTAGTAAAATTATGGTGCAATGTTAGTTTGATGTGTGTATAGTAGAAGAGAAGGTGATAAGCTTGGAATTAATGTAAGATAGTTTGAGTTGGTGATTGTATTGTGATGGTAAAGTAGAGTAAGATGCAAAGAATTATAGCAGGGGGGATGATAATTTAAGGTGATGGATGTAAGGAAAAGCTGATAAGTCTAGCTTAGTAAGTCATTTTCTGCTGTACATCTTTATTTATTTATTTCGTCATCTATTTTTGGACTCCTTTAAAGTAAGTCGGGCTTGTTGAAGCATACTCATGAATACAAGACTAAATAATAACAAAATTCTTTCATAGTGTTGTGAGCAGATGTACTTGTAACATGCTTGCTTTTGAGTGATCATATCATACTCAATGAGATTATTAGTTTCATTAAAATAAATCGAGTCAAAATTTTTGAAAACACCAAAAAATCTTTTTTTTTTTTTTTTTTGCATCCAAGTCCCCTGTTCTCCTGTTCTCCTTATAGCCCCACAAATTATATAGACAAAGAAAGAAACTTAAATTTTTCAGATGATATCTAAGATATCTCTGCACTAAACTGAATTTTATACAATTTTATTACAAATTATTTTTAGTAACACAGTCAGTTTGGCATATTTGTTTGATGCTGTTTAGTTTATCTAGTTAACATTTAGAGAGATGACCTATCTTATAAGGATTATAGTTTCAGTGATTTTTACAACTTGGGGTTTAGTACATTGTAAGCTTCTCTAATATTGCCTTCAATAGAATTGTTATTAATTATCGTATAAGCAACTTCTAGCTTTCTGTTGTTTTCTTGGCTTCTGATTTCAAGGTATTCATTTATAAAGAATGAGACATCCCCACATATTCTACTGCATCTGATGCAATGCAACAAGCTATACCCTAGAACTTGTGACATATTTTCTAAATTTCACATGTTTAAGCAAGATCTCAGTACTGATATAGATAGCAAGAACACTTTTAGACAAAAGAGACTTCTAAATCCCTCATCTGACTTTATGTTTTTTCATGCAATTTTTTAAGACATTTAAAAAAGACAGTGTTATGATGGAAAAATTCTTGTTCAATACTGCTACTTCTTTGGAAAACAAATAAACCCATCAGGTGCAAAGAGTTGTGTGACTAGTAATACACAGGTAATCATCCATCTGTGACAACAAGCTCTTAACAACTGAACAAATACTAACATTTATTTTATGATACATGCCATGTAAAGTGAAGAGAGATTTTTCCTTAGCGAATGTTTTTCAGTGCTTGCCAGTATATTCAGTATTCCCTCAATATCACAAGTTGCATATCCATGATAAAGAAACAGTATAAACAATGACTATGTTAGAACTAGTTTTAATGATATGAACATAATTGCAATATTCTCTACAAAACCATTCAGTGTTGTGCCTCTTTCGCACACAAGAAAATCACCAATTACTCATATTTTGTGGCTTTTCTGGCCAGTGTCTCCCTTGTTGGTTATTAAGAAAATTTTGCTTCAGTGTTATCCAAAGTATGTTATTGTTAGGAATTTCCCTATTGCCATGATAGAGATACTCTTTATATTCAATCTGGTCACTCAGAGATCCATAAAGCATGCTGCATGTATGAGGCCCTGACTTAATTGAGCTTATGGCCTCTTAAGCCACATCTGAGGCCATGGTGGGCATAATCTTTAGAGTCTGCATATGTGTATATGCATATGTCCATAGAATGAGAGTACAGATGAAAGTTTCAGCTCAATACTCTGGCTACATACTTATAGCTTTAAAGGATGCTTAAGGTCATATAAAAAGGAATGTATAATAAGGAATGTGTGAGAATAAGACAATTCTTCTCCTTCCTGAGATAACATTAATCTGAAAGGTGAACAACCACAATGACCAGTATCCAAAAACATCTACTGCACTCTGACGTCTCGGTAAACTGCTTGAAGGCAGTTTGCCGAGATGTCAGAGTGCAATAGACATTTTTGGATACTGGTCATTGTGGTTGTTCTTTTATTTTTGGTCGTGGTGGTTCAATTAATCTGAAAAGTGTTTGAAAGTTAAATCATAAAGTACATCCATACTAAAGCTTAAGCAAATCCCTTACTATGTAAATATACTAGTTGGATAAATGTACACAGATTTTTAATATTATTTTTACCTTTGTAAAGGACCACTAAAGTCATAAGTTTTGGAAAAAGCTTTCTTTTTAAACAAATAGTTTGTTCTGTTAGGTCTGTTTATAGTTGCTTTTTATGGCCCCCCTAGCTGTATATCAGAATCAGAGATTATAAAAGTAAGTTGAAAATGATGAGTAAAGCTGTGGGTACTGTACAATAAAGTGTTGTTGAAAATGATGAGTAAAGCTGTGGATACTGTACAATAAAGTGTTGTTGAAAATGATGAGTAAAGCTGTGGATACTGTACAATAAAGTGTTGTTGAAAATGATGAGTAAAGCTGGGGGTACTGTACAATAAAGTTTTGCTGTTGGGTTGAAAGATACAAAAGGGTGGATCATAGAACTTCAGTTTGATTAACAATATGATTTAATTGCAAGGTATTGTCTGTCCTTGTACTACTAAAAGAATGTCTGGATATGGTCCACCACCATCTTAAAGGTTTAGGGGCACTGGGATTCCAATGGAGTGCACAAGGAATTTTCAACTCTTTGGGCAACAGGGCTTGTCCACTGCAGACCTTAATGGGAATATCTGAATTGCTTATGATTGATTTTTGCAGCTATATTTATCTAAGGTACTTTCTATAATGTAAACAAAGGGCATGGGCCTATTCTGATAAGATACCCTTCACCTAACAGATGTGATTATAAGTGAAGTGGACAGTGTGAAACTGATTTCTAAATTACCGATGTAAACTACTGACATTAAAGGCTGTAAACTGCAGCACTTCTATGATAAATGAGAAGCTAGATAGGAAATGTCTTTCAGAGTGATAAGGGGAACAAATAATAGCTGCCATTCTGAAAGGTCAGCTCATTCCACTGGCAATTTACTTGTGGAAGTTACTACACACATATATTCATGCATTGTATGTATGGATCTATGTATCCACTATATTCCTTGAAGTACTGACACTGTAAAAGAGGTTTGTAAGGCACATGGAAACAAATGCTTTTGGAATGTTAAAGACTATATGAAAACTGGAGAGGAGTTGAAAGTATGTATAGAGGATCTAGGATGCATAAACTATACTCACTAGAGAATTTTATGGACCTGGCATTCTTGATCAGGTGATGGAGTATAAGCACAAGCAATATGAAATTTTAATTACTTTTTGGACACAAATGTATAACTTGCTGCTAGAAATCTGAGGTTGCTCCAGAAATAACTATATAATGAGAAAGCAGAAATGGAGATTTAGCATTTGGTTACCTAGTCAAAACACAATTGAGGTAGAATCTAGGCAGACACAAAATGAACATGGACTGAAGCGGGTCCTTTTAGCACTTTTCATCTGTATTACTTTACGCAAGACATTTTTCAGAAGGATTCCTTTTTATTCTCACATCAATATAAATGCACAATCATATGTCACATGATACAAATGAAACAATTACATGCCTACATACACTATATACACAATAAGCTTAAAATCAATAGCTCTATCTGACAACCAATGTTAAGTGTAGAAACTATAAAGAAAAAAAGTTGTCCTTTTTTGGCAGCTACCACTTGAACATCTTAACCATAAATAAAAGAAGCTACTCTTTACCTCCTCCACAATCAGGAAGGAGTTATTTGCTTTGGAGTCATAGAAGGAAACAGTGGCTGAGATTCATAGGCATGAGATGTGCTGGCCAAGGAGCACAACATGCAAAGTTCCAGAGAGCTAATTTTTTGATGTAGCAGGCAAGGGATACTGCCAGTATGATGAACAAAGAACCACAGAAGAAAGCGCAGTCACAGCAGTAACAGGAAGAGAGCACTATGGTAACATACGGCAGGGACAGCATATTTGAGCTACAGGAATTGCATGAAAGCTAAGGCAGGATATGTTCCTGAGTCAGTAGGAGTCACCATATGCAATGCAGAAACACATAGTTACAGCTAACAGGAGGCAGCGGATATCATATCTCAGTACAACAGCTGATAGATGGATAGATAGATAGATAGATAGATAGATAGATAGATAGATAGATAGATAGATAGATAAGGTGATTTGGTTGTGCACACCAAATTTCTTTACTATTTATTTATTTTACATTTGTTTACTGGGAAGGTCCGACTGGAAACAGGTCCATTTTCAGTGGAGGCCCAGGGAGAAAAGCTCCAATAACAGTAAAATACAATGGATACACATCACATTCACTAGACAAATCATACATCGGCTCAATACTGTTGAGCATACTTAGCATGCAATATAATAGATAGCATTAACAAGATAAAATAATACCGGAGTTCTTTTTCAGTTGAGCATACTTTGGAAATAATAACATCTTATAACATAACTAAGAGTGAGTAATTACTAATATAACTGTTTCAATCTCTCTGTTTTTTTTTTTTTTTTTTTTTAGAAATCTAGGGGCTTTATCTATGGGAAAACAAGTAGTGAGAGTGGGAGGTGGAGAGCCATCATTTTATAGTTATTAGAATCCTAGCAACAGTGAGTTGACATGGCCTAGCCTGGGGGGGGGGGTGACATGGGCAGAGCCAATTTTTATATAATGTGTTTTGAGAAGTTTTTTTGAACTGGAAAGTAGAGTTTGTAAAGGTTAGGTGCTCTGGGAGAGCATTCCAGGTTCTGGCACTGGAGCAGGCAAAGAGAGATTTGTCAGCCTCATTTTTGTGTTTAATGATGTTTATGTGGTTCAAATTTGTGCCCTTTTCATTACATAAATGGGAAGTAAATGGGATAGAGAAGTATATACAAAAGGGTAAACAAAAGGCATTAATGGTAAGAGGGAAAGAAGTGTATATTGTGTGAGGTACAGCCCCTTTTTATTTTCAGAAAAGAAAGGTAAGAAAAACTGTACATGGAGATAAATGACTATGAGTTTGAGAGGATGAGAAGATCAGGTTGCAGAGACAGACTGGTGCTCCTTTGGAAATTTGAGTCTCAACAATGAAAATACCAAAATTGAAAAAAAAAAATGTGTGATATTAGCTACAAGTAATAAACTGTGAAAGTAACTGTTACACATTAGAAGCATGTTTTGAAGTTGGCAAAGCTCGTGCACCCAATTTTAAGGAGTTCGCGTCCACAGCCCTGCTGTTGCTATATGCTAAAGCTAAGATTTCGGTACTTTGGAGAAAAGGTAGTTCTCCAAGATATAGAAAATTTTGATTTCATATAGTTTCCTTAAATGCACTCAAATTTCTACTGTTTGTACATGCAGTCCTGAAGCTTATAATGGGAACCAAGGGGGATAGACAATGCATACAATATCTGGACAACTAGTGATGAGAAGGGGTTGATAACAATCAAGAAATGAATGATAGATAAAGGAAGTAGCACAATGGGAAAGGGATAAGGTGGGATCCTGACATACAGCTAAGCACAATTATATATAAAAAAACTAGATAAATTAAGACCATCATCAGCAAAACAAATCATGTGATTTGAGAACTGGTTTTAAAGGAACAGTGGGCTTTTTTATATACAAGTGTGCTTAGGTGTGTGTTTTATATGGTCTGATGAAGCACCTTGCAAGGCGCGAAAGCACTTAACTTTTAAAATAAAGAATTCATATATATTATAATTTTTCATCCTGTCTTTGGTGATGTTTATTGCTCTTATGTAGCTAGAATAATATTTTTTGTATTATCATGCATTTTCTGAAAGATATAAAGTCTGAAGCTGAAATGTATGTCATCATTTAGTGATGTTAATCTTCACTGATTTGCCAGAAAATCACACATTGTATATAGAACAGACCAAAAATACGAGGCACAAATCTGGACAGTCTGTGAAAATCTGGGCAGTTGAGAGGTATGAGGCAAACATCTTGACATTCTGTGAAAATCTGGGCTGCTGAGTGGTACACCACTGATGTAGGCTGAAGTGCAATGGAATGGGAGATGCCTGTTGTCAGTACCACTACATGATGATGGCCCATAGTACAGTCAGATGAAACAGTGACACTGTAAGTAATGTTAGCAATGGAGGGCCCACTACCACCACATTTACAGATATGTCTGTGCAAGGAATCAGTACTACTCTTGCATCTTGTGTTTAGTGGTGACTGGCCTCTTCATGGAAACCTGCTACTAGGTGGCTAATCCTCATCTAAAGTTATGTCAGAAAGGGTCAGTGCTGCCACTGACTAGTGAGTGCACAGCACATGGAAAAGACATTGTGGTAGGGGGTTCATATCACGTTATCAAAAGCCGATAACGTCAAATGCCATAATGTCGAACACTATGCATCGAACGCTAAAAATATCGAAGCTGCAGAACATCTAATTCTTTCCTAGGGAAAGAATTTGGTTGTCCATTTCTGTGGCTTAGCTATTTTTAGCACTGTGGTGGAAAGTTATGGGGGTACAGGTAAGTGTGTGATTGTGTAGATGTTAGGTTTAGGGTGCGCGTTACGTAAGTTAGGGTTAGGGCGCTGGTGAGGTGAGTGTGTGATAGTGACAGAGTTAAGGGTTAGGGGTGGGTTAAGTGAGTTAGGGTTAGGGAGTGGGTAAGGTGAGTGTGCGATAGTGACGGACCTTAGGGCTAGGGTTGGGTTAAGGTAAGTGGATAGATAGTAGTGTTTGTATAGTTTAGTGTAGGGTTAGATGTATGATTTTAAGTGTAAGTGTGTGGATTGCTGTTTTTTTGGTGTGCCTGTGTTGTTTGAATGTGTTTCGGAATAGAGAATTTATTCCCTGGGAAAAAATTTGCTGTTCTGAATGTTCGATATTGTGTGCTTTAGATTATTTAGGTTCGATTAAATGGTGATCGACGTTATCGGCTTTCGATAACATGATATAAACGTGTGGTAGGTGATGCCACCAAAATTCACAACCTTTCCCATACCTGGATGTTACCCTTGATATCACTTAGTGGATATACAGGTAAGTGATCCTGACACAATCTGATGGCGCTCATTTTCTGTTAAAGATAATGAGTGTGATACACAGCAGGAGGGCCTACAGATTAACATAGCATATAGGGACTAAAACCATACACACATGCTGAGGGTGGTGGTGGTACTCACTGCCATGAGGTATTGGGCCACTACAAGTGGTGGTCACACTAGAGGTCACCTTCTTGTTGCACTGTCATGAGCAAGCATCCACAGCAGTTCCATTCCACACCTGGGCCTGTTTCATTTTCATATGTTTGCCTCCAACCCTAGGCAGGAATATGCTCATAGGGGTCACTGATGATCCTCTCAATACACTGTGGATACATACCTCAGAACCAGTCTGTCTGTCTTATAAGGTTCCACAGCATCCATGGTGTGCAGCATGAAGTGCCTTATGGTAACTATCCAAATCAACATGATAATCTACAGTGTACCACCACACCACCTGTGGGGCCACACCAGATGTCACACACATGCTCTTAAAGTGCTTTGCCATCCTCTGTACTCTACCCCTGCAAATGATGATGGTGACTGTGTCCTGCCCCCCCTTAAACTTCTGTGGGATATATAATGTCTGATGATTAGTGTAGTCAAATGGTGAACTGTGCATCTTACCGTCCGGGTATAGTATTACATGCCTCAGGTTTATTCTATGTTGTCTCTGTTGTGGATAATTGTTCTTTCTTTGTCAATGCTGGTGCATACTGTGCCTGCCTGAGTTGCTCATGTATTTTCAGTGCAACTCATTCTTCCCATGACTTCTCACTTGGGTCCTTCTCCACTGCTGGCTCTGATCTATCTGGCAGGTCTAGCTGTCCTGCTGTAAGTTATGTAGAACTATACTGTGCAGCACTGTACACATGACAAACATCTTTCTGCAAGTCTCTGACATATATTTCAGCATCCTATCAGAAACCTCTAGGCAATAGAAGACTGTTGAACATGTGTTGCGATTGCTGTAGGCCATGTTACAAAACTGAGAGAGTGAGGTATAACATGTCATCTGCACCATGGTCTGAGGGCTGTGGATAGTTGTCATGAGCTATGGCTACATCACTTGATAGCAGCATGAGTAGACTGAAGTCTACATACCAGTCGCCATGTTTTTCTAGCCAGGGAGTGAGGGGGGCATGTGTGCAACTAATTAGATGGCACCCTGTACAATCTGCAGGTATAGGTTTCATGTGTGCTAGGTGTGAGAATTCTGGGAACAGCCTGGATGGTGAACAGACAAGTTGTAAATTTTACCCTGTGCATTGCACACCCCCTGGCACTTACCAGAGAAGAAGCCTTTCCAGTTGATATATCAGATACATTGTGGAACAGCTGTGACCTTGATAGCAACAGTGCATGCATTTAGTGAGCACCAGAATGTCAGACAAATGGGTTATATCAAAGAATGACTGCATAGTGGTGTTTGTCTCCTCTGCTCTCTGTGGGAACCACATAATCCCCACACTGAAGCATTATATCAAAGAACTGGTGAAGGTCTCATGAAGCTGAAGCCTACAGAACTAGTGCAGTATCCTCTGTCAGATGCTGAGAAGTACACATACTAATAATGGGTAATGCTACACAGACCGTAGTGTCCATATGAACCAAGATTCTGTGCATCCTGCTTGATTCCATTGGATGACAAAATCTGTTTACAAGGATTAGTATGTTATCTATATCTATATGGTAGTGATGTGATCAACAATGCCTCTGTGATGGGGGGATGAAAGTTCAGCCAATGTTGGACTTCTTAGCAGTACAGTGGGCATTGGCATGCAACATCATGATTGCTGGCTGTGACAGTGGCCACCGACAAATGATGTTCATTAAGTACAGATTCTATTCATAGCATATTAGCAATGAAAGTGATCCTGTTTGATTAGAACTCACAGTATTCAGAATAGCTAATTGCCTTGGCTCTTTGCACTGTTTTTGTTTCTGAATGTCTGTCTTGTTTTATGTAGTCATTTCCATAACTTCTAGAATTTGCATATCATGTTATGGTCATTTACATGTGATGTATGCTTCATTTGCATATCATGTTATGGTCATTTACACGGGTCAGTAGCATGACCACGTTGTGTCTCTCCCTCCCTGCACATCACTACTCATCATATCCTTTAATCTAATGAGCTGTACTGTTGGTTCTGAATGCCAGCCTTCATCTTTGGACACAAGGAGAACACTTTTGATGATTTGCATTCAGTTCAAACTTTACAACAACTAGCTCAATTTTATGCAGTTAGCTGACAGTAAATAAGAGGATCCGAAGTTTAATTTGGTTTAGCCAGCATATTGGAAGCATTTTTTTTTTAATTTTATGGATCACATTTGTGGAAGCAGTAATAGTCTTAGATGGAATTTCACACTATGTTGCACTCAGTGGAAAGGGTGATACTGTTTGGGGAATGAAAGAAAGACGAAAGGTTTGTCATTGACAAATGACTCACAGTACTGTGTCAGGAACTAAAGAGATGAAATATACACAGCATTGTTAAAACAGATTGGGCATAACCAGCTATTTTTAGTGTTAGTAATTATATTATTTGTATTACCCTTTTAAGCAGAAATTGTTTTAGGTAACTGAAGTGTGCTCATATGATACAAAAATTTAAATGAATGTGTTAACTAATTTTACCAAGAAACGCCTGGTATTTGCCAGTGATAAGTGAACTGAGTTTACTATGACCTATACACGAGACCCATGCTAACAGTGGGAGAGATTTATGTGCTCCTTTTGGCTAGTATGTCGATGTCATAAAGCCCACAGTGCTGTGTAATGAACTACTGTCCTAACAGTATCCAACTACCCAGCTTGGGTTACCTGGGATATCTCTATTGATAAAAGCTGGACATAAAACTAATTAACTTGCCAAACATCAACTAAGGATTGCTTTCTGCAATAATTATTAAAGAAATATTGTCTCTGCAGTATTTTATGAAAGGTCTTATGAATACACTAGTACATATTTTCCTTTTCTCAAATAAAATACACTGATAAGATGTAGCTTGGAAGTGGATGAAATGACAGTAAGGAGGACGATAGACATCCTATGTATTCAGGAGATAAGATAGAAGACCAGTAAAGCTAAGCCATTTTACTTGGGATCTAGAGTCTACTATTTAGTGAGACAACAGATTAAAAATGGTGTAGAAACTGTAGTGAGGGAGGGACTTCAGAAGGCAGTAAGGGATATCATCAGCATTTGTGACAAAATCATGGTAGTCAGACTCTAAGGCAAGGATAGGGAAGTATTCATAATCTCTGGCTATGCTACACAGAATTGCTGTGATAGCAAAGAATAGCGTGCATTCAGGCAGCAGTTGCAGGACTAGCTAGACAAAGAAGGACAAAGTAAGTTAACATTAATAAAGGGGGACTTGAAGGCATGTATTGGGCAGACAGAAAAGGATATGAAAACTGTCTGGGTCCACGTATGTGGACATGCAGCATGCTTTTGAGAGCTGGACATAAAACCCCATACACAGACATTGGTAGAACCTGCAACCTCACTCTTTGTCCAAAAGTACAAACCCTGTAGCTTGTTATTGGAAAGCAAAGACCTTAATGATTACACCATATGATTTATTTTCATTAAATAAAAGTGCTATTTCTCAGTTTCAAAAAAGAAATTCAGAAGCAATTAGTTCCTTTGACCTGATAAAAAGAACTAGAGGGATTGCATTTTGCCTAACCCAGAACTTTTAAATCTTCCAAAAAAAAATATTTCATTTACATGAATATTGTCTCAGCAGTACTTTCTGTAAGTCCTTATGAATACACTAGTATATATTTTAATTTTCTCAAATACAATGTATCTTTCCTCAGCACCTTCTGCAGTGAATAAACAGTTTATTCCTTTGGCTTACTTTCTCCCACAATGTGGAATTTTGTTAAACTTGAAAAATATTTACACTAACACAGCAGTAGCATAAATAAGGAGTTAAGGGCAAGAAATAAATGAAACCTAAAACTAAAAAAAAAAAAAAAAAAAAAAAAAAAAAAAATAGAAAAGTAACATCTACCAGTATGTCCATTCTACAGAAATTCTTCCTTCATGTCTTCACTTTAGTTTACAATGGAAATGACAGTAAGACAAAACTTATGAATTAGCTCTTAGAAATTTTGCACTACCAACAATGTCAGAAGAACATACAAATATTTAGATTTTTTTAAATCTCCAACTATGTGTAGATATGACACATAAACTTTCAAAGTTTTAAATATATCAACCATTATTCAGTTCCTACCACTCTATTTCCATTTTGAATACTGACTACAATCTACTCATGAACTTATGGAGTAATAGATGAAGATACATTTTATCTCATCATACTGGAAAGACTCTGTGGTTTTATTTTGAGGATGCAATCATGGGACATTGTTTATGGGACCCTTAATAACACTGGCATTTTACAAAACATAAGACTATTATTGCAGAATTTTGATACAGAAAAAATGATATTCATAGGCAGTTTATGTGCTACTAGAAAAACTCTTGTTTTCTTATTGGTTAATAGAAATTATACAATGACTCCACATTAATATTTGAAAACATGCTCACTGATTGGCCAGCCCAACCAGCGTGCCCATTATAAATCCCAAAATATACCAACAAAAAAAGGTCCAGTCACCCAGACTTTTATCCGTTGGTATATTGTTTAAATTTTATTTTTATTTCTTAAAAAATAAAAATAAAATCTTTAGCCCTGACTCCAAACATGCCAGAGAGGCAGCATGGACAAAATACTAGGGAAATCAGGTACGTTATTTAAAATTAAACACACGTACCTGATATCTCTTGTATTTCTTCCATGCTGGCTCTCTCCTATGCTTAAACTGCCCTAATGGTTTTTTTTTTTTTTTTTTTTTTAATTAAAAACAAAAAAAAAAAAAGAAAACAAAAATGGTGCAACAGAGGCTTTCTTTTCTCCATTGCTTCCATTTCAAAGCATTGATGTACTGGGTATGCATGGGAAGCAAGTCCCATACACATGCGCAGTACATCAACACAAGGAAGAAGTATGTCACCAGCCACAGAAGAACAGTAATACGCCATTATACAAAGACGTTATTTAAGAAAAGCAAGTATTTTTTTCTTAAATAATGTCATTGTATAATAGCAATAACCGACTTCGTGGTTGTGGTATATTGAAATTTACCCACGGTTGGCTTTATTTAATCACTTGGGCTTTGACCTCCATGATTAACCATGCCAACTGTGGGTAAATCTTCAGTATACCACATCACATCATCAGTTATTGCTTAATGATAACACATTTATGAGATTTGAATATTTGCAATAAACAAGACCCACGCACTTCTGAATCATCCTATACTCCAGAATCAGGTCAGAGCAGTCTTTCCTTTATTATTGCTTGCAGTAGAAGGTGAGTCATTAGCTCACTCCTCAAATGATGATAAACAATTAAATGCAGCTTCTAAGGAGAGTTTTTTTTAGATTTATTATGCTATATTAAAACCTAATCATATTTTCCCCATAACAATGGCTTTACTTTTAACTTGTCTTCCTTTGGAAACTATAAAATCATTCAGCAGAATTCCTTAGCCCAGTGTTTAGGTTTATATTACAATATTATATGCTTTCATCAATTTCTTTTCATATGGCAGTAACCTGTCAAGTTGTCGACTTAAAATATATATGCTGATTTAATGTACTACACTACTACACTACTGCACGACTGTGATTTTTGTGTGTGTTATTAATTGAGTCCTTATGTTTATCTGTGGATGCATTATGAGTGTGGTTGTCATACCTTTAATTCTTGATTTGTATGTTCTACTAATTACTGAGATTTACAGTCACTCACCTATGAGTCCAGAATTACTAGGAGAAGGGAATGAAAGTTTTATGGACTGTGAAGTCAGTTGTAATGAAGTGTGGTCAAAAATAAAAGTCTTCCTTTCAAATCTTTATACCTCCATTCCAGTTATGCTCTTAAGAGACATGCCATCTGCTTAAACTAACTTTAGAAATAAAATGCAGTACCATGAAGAATCAGTACCAACCTCCCACTGAGGAAATGTGGTTTAGGATGACAAAGAATGGCCATGTGAAAGAAACAAATGTATTGCCAGATAACTCCTGTAGACATACTTTAAACAAAAAGCCAATGTGAGCTGGCAAATTTGTATGAAAAGTCTTCTGAGGTATGGGTGCAATTAATTATACCTTACACAGGAATTTGCATATTGAGACCCATTATATCTGTATATATTTCAAGGTGAGTGTTCTCTTAGTGGGACTAGTTATTCACTGCCTCTTCTAATCCTCAACTATGGTTTGTTTGAAAGCAGATAAAAATACAAAACCAGAGTTGGTACAATGATATTCAGTTTATTTGATTAAGAAGGAAATAACCTTATCATATTTGCCCCTTAAATTAATTCAACCATGCAATACTGAATTCATTTAACGAACAAATATGATGGGCAATGCAATACCTCTGGCTGACTACCTTCTCTCCCTGAGAAATGCATTTATGGACCCATGGAATAGTTAGACCCTTATAATCAGCTAGCTATGTCCGCCTCATGGTTTGCCTGCCTACATAGGATACCATAATCAGATTTCTTTGATATAACAAGGTACAACATATTATATCCTACCTCTCAGTTTCATTCTGAACTGCAAACAGCTTCAACCCCTCTAATCACTGGTCTTATGATATCCCACTGCAACATTCTTGTGTTTTTCTCTGGATTTCTTTCATGAAAAAATAGATATTTGTCCTTGTAGAACTTCCAGAATTGCACATAATAGTCAGGGTGTGCTTGGCTGATGCTTGATGCAGTGCAAACATTACTTATTTGCTTCTAAGTCAATCAACCTTTGAATCAGTTCAGTATTTGGCTGGATACTGTTATTGCCCTCTCTTCCTGCTGCTAGTGATCCTTTCCAGGTGTGATCAACACTCATATAGTCATTTGTTGCCTTGTGGCCATCAGTTACACTCCCACCTTCTGGTACTTCATGCCAGGGCTGCTGAGGCACAACTGCAGAAATTGGCATGTGTCTGCAATGAACCCCAAATGGCTCTTTTTATCCCACTGGGTGAATCTTTACAAATCCTTCCTTAGACACTCCCTCATCACTCACTGTTTCCCAAGTGTTTATACAATCAGCAAAGAGGTTGATTCTGTTCTCTGTTCACTCAGGTATTTCAGAAATGAATGAATTGAAGAATGCAGTGCCCAAGAATGCCCCTAACCCTGTGACACTGCACATTCTTTTTTTCCTGTCATTGCTCATCTCATGACAACTATCTTTTCTCTGTGATCAAACAATGCAATATTATAATTCCCATGGTTTGATCATAGCTTAATCCCTCAGCATTTCATGCTGTGTCCCACAGAAGGATGCATCCCAGCTCTGATTACCACTGTCCCTTCTGGGATTAGATAAAGAGTGTTCTGGACATAGATGTGGTCTCTCTACCAGGTGTCTCCCCATCATCCTACAAGTCTGAGGTCTCCCTCTTTTGCCTGTTATTGCAGCTAATAATTATACTATCTATTCTTCTCTTTCCATGCACACTTGTTGCTCATACAAGTAACACTTCTGAAAATGCCACCTCCATCTCCCTAATCTGGCATCTCTGACACCTCCCTGGGTCTGATTGCTGCTATATCTTATGCCTTCTTTAGCAGATCATTCATTCCATGAAGCACAATAGGTTCATAGGTATTTACTAGGCTAACAACCACAAATGCCTTTTTAAGCCTAGCCATGCATCCCAAATCTCTGACAAGTTCTGATACCCTTGATAAGTGAAATCATGTTCCTGGGAGTTGAACCATTTACATGTTACCTGTTTGCATCAGAGACATAGGTGCCAAACCAGGGATGAATTTCCAGTTTCCCATCCGATTGTCAAAGTTGCACTTGAATTAGTTTAGGGAGGAACTCTGCTTCACATGGATGGGGAGCCTATTCCATAGACAGGGTAGTCTTTGGGATACATACCTATCTCTCCAGCAGGTCCCATTTATAATCACAGGCAAGGTTTACGTGTTTAGAATGGGTAATTCTGGTAATGCTTGTTTTGTGGAGAGTGGGGTCTGACAATGCCCTGTTTGCCAGACATAGGTCATCATCATCATCAGCCCACCTTTTCCCATTTTATTTCACATGGGGTCAGGGTATAGTGTTCAATGTTGCCACCTCTCTCGATTCAGTGCCACACTCCTACCTTCTTTAACACTCATGCCTGATTGTCACAGATCTTTTTTCACACAATCCATCCACCTCTTTGCTGGATGTCCTTGCTTCCTCTTACCTTCTTCCTGTCTGTCCCAAATCTTCCTCGCCAGATTGTCTTTTTCTTTTCTACACATGTGCCCAAATATGCCGGGCATAGGTCTCCCCCTCAAAAGCCTGTAGGAGACAGAATACAGGGATAGAGCCTTGAGGCTGTCTGCATAGGACATATTTCTTATGCCCTGGATTTTTTTAGTGAGGAACCTCTGTGGACGTTCCAGTTATTGGATATACCTGGTTAGGTACATACCAAAGGGGGCATTGTACTCAATGATTAGTCTGATGAATTCCAAAAACAGTCAATGACTTCCTTGGACTTAGATGCCATATCTTTGTTTATAAGATAAGAATGATTTCCTCACCACTGTAGACACATGATGATCAAAGGCTAGATTACTATCTATGTGTGTCCCTAATTCCCTGACTACTGGGTCAGCTCTAAGGGGTGTGTTGTCAATATGATAGTTAGCAGGGATGGATGACTTCTCAAAGCATACTATTATGCATTTCTTGGCATTTAGGTTTAGTCCATGACTCTGACGCCTGTTGTTTGTCTGTGTCAGCCTCTCCTGGAGAACATTTGTGTCAGTGTGAGATTCAATGACAGCTCCTAGTTTGCAGTCATCTGCAAATTTAGTCAGCCAGAGACCACTGACATTGGGCTTGACTTCTGAGAAGTAAATGCCAGGAGGTTTGTTATATCTTCTGGCCCAGTATAGGTGACTCCATTTACAATGAGCTCTACACACAATTGTGCATTGCCTTTGAGGTTGCAGACATAGCTAAGGAATGCTTTGTGGTTGTCCTGGGCCTGGGAGGCCAAACTTATCTCAAATTTGGCTTTGGTAGACTTTATTCATCCTCCAAGTTTTTTTGTTTAGTTTAATGAGAGAGATTTTATTCCTCCTGTTATACATCAGATTGATTTTCTGATTCCACCAGGGTGGCTTGTTTTTTGAGTTAGTTCTGTACTTTGTTCTGGTGGGTACAGCTGCCTCTATACAGCTATTAAGATGCTTGTACAGGTTTTCTGTGAACAGTTCTGCATAAGCACAAGAGTTCTCAGTATTTATAGGGGCTTGAAATGTTGCCAGGTTCTCACTTAATAGCAGGAAGTTAACCTTAGAAAAGTTCCTGAATATTCGCGGTTTAGCTGGGGGTCCAAGTTTTATGTATGTCCATTCCTCCTTCTTGGTATCCACATTTGTTATTTCCTCCCTTATTTTGGTAAGTCCAGGCTATAATACCAGCTTCACTACAATCTAAACTTCCATCTTCCTTCTCAAGACTGCAAATCTTATAGGTTGACTGAGTCTCCAGTCACAAAATCCCAGTCTCTTTCCCATGACTCTTGCTCTTGTCTTTCTAACTTTTTGTCCTTTGCCCCTACTTCTCCAATCTTTGACCTTTCTCCCTCAGATTACACTAGTCCCATCTCTCAGCTCTGTCTGTGCTGGTCATCTTGCTCCCTGATGTTCACCTGATCCCTTTCAGTTCCTAATAAACTGTTCCTACAATCACCTTTTTTTCTATTTTAACCGGAGTTGAGTAGATTAGTGATCTGCATGTGTTACTTCAGAAGCAAACTAAGAGCACTGTCTGGTTAACTGACTTTTTGCATTCAGTTCTTCCCATCCAGACTGATCTGAATGAGAGGATGCACAAGTTAAGATCAAACTGTAATTTAGGCTGATAGCTGTAATTATTCTTGACTTCGAGTGGTTATAGGACATCTTGCTGTTAACCAGTCAGTGGTTTCCTTTCACATGGCAGACAACTCTTGAAAGTAACATACATCATAATACCTGAAAATTGCAGCAACAAGAACCACCCCAGAACCCTCACAGAATCTCTCTTTACTGAGCAACCTTATAATTATCTTGATCCAGCATCACAAATACACACCTTATTTATCATATTTTTGCTGGGAAGCAAGATACCTTTTGTGATAAGAGACTAGTTGGTGTAATGGTTAAGGTCTTTGCCTCCATACACATAGCCTTAGGCATAGGCCAACTAGGCGGTCGCCTAGGGCGCCACTGTAGAAGGGGCGCTTTTCCAGTATTTATTTGGTGTAGGTAGACCAGGATGGGGGCACCTGGGTGGTGTGGGGGGGTGCCGTGGAGCCCTTTTGCCTAGGGCACCAGCTGACCTAAGGCCACTGCTGTCCATACACAATATACTAGGGTCAATACTGTCCTTTGACCAGTGCCTTTTTGGAGTTTGCATGTTCTCCTTGTGTCTCTGTGGAGCTCCTCCCACCTCCAAAAAAAACATGCTGAGTGTTTTCATCTCAAACCACCAATGAATGGAGCTGTGGACAGCACAACAGACTCTACATGGTGCCCTATAGGGGGAAGAGTTGTACAGACCAACTGCTTTGGTCATCTACTGTGGGGCACAGTATCTTCAAGATAGGTGAACATGTAATTTCTTGGTGTAGCGCTAAAGTAAAAGGAAGAACTATTGCCTGAAAGTGTACCAATTGTTGTTGTCCTCAGTATCCTGGATTTCTGTTTTCCTGCTTTATGAATTATTGCCTTGTGTATGTCTACACTGTGCTGTTGTTAACTACTGTTGTTCTGCATTACTTTATGCATAGGTGTAAACACTGCTGTGTTCTTAGCTAGCTAAGACACTCATACAATGGAAATGAATGCTAGGTATACTGTCTCTGCCTACCTGTATTATTTTTTTTTCTCTCTACCCATGGTATTTTTGTCTCTCTCTCTTTTCCTGAATTACTTGCTCATAACTAATCTCAATCCTCTCTGTTTTTATAGCCCTAGTGGATTTTTCCCTGTGGTTTTCTCCTGGCCACAGTACAGGCAGCACAGGTTTGAGGACCTTAACATATACCCTGCAACTCTAACTATCTGTCCAGAAGCCACCATTTTAAGCTTAAAATAATACCACTGAAGTATGTGTCCCAGTAAATAACTACTACATAAGCTAATCTTTTAATTATTGCTAGACTTTATAAGCACAAGAATTTACAGTGGGTTTTTTTGCTAGTCATCACGAAAAGCAGACGCCAGCAGCTCCTATCCTTTCTATTTGGTTACCCACTATCCTCATACTGTTTCTGTGTATATTCTCCTGTTCTGCACTTTACCCTTCCCCGAATTTATTTCTAGCCTCACTCATAATTGCCTTTCCTAGTGCACCTGCCCATTTTACTGTCTTCAGACTCTTACATATTAATGTTTTTTTAATGTTTTGCCCTGCTTTTAGCTGCTAGTAATACCTCTCTCTCCCCTGCAAAGCCCCTCTCTATTGTAGCTTATTTTAACCATACAGCACTGGGTTTGCTTCAAGTAAATTTACTTGTGTAGCTTGAGGCCAGTGTCCTTTTGTAAACTTACTTCTGCTCATATTTTATTTCTTTTTATTTTATTTCTGGTGACTATACCTTTAGAAACTTTATATCCTTGTCTCTCAAGCTAGTTTTCACTATCTTTTCTGATTGTTTCTATGACTTCATCTTGACCAGAGTGCTAGCCCCGCTCCGTTTGCCCTCGCTACACTCGGGCTCACTTTGCTCTCCTACCCTACCTCCATTCCCACCCACCCCCATTACAATTATCTTTATACCTAACTATTCGTCCCCTTCCTGTCCCACTAGTCACTACAATTCCACTTCCTGCCTATTGCCACAACCCCCTTACTAATCTGTCAATCTTGTCAACACCACTTCATCTATACCACTGTCTCTCTACCTACTCTATCTGACCATATTTTATTCCAACATGTATTATTTTATAATATCTTCTACATTACTCCTTATTCTCTCTATCTCCACCTCTTACCACTCCGATCTCTCTGACCCACTCCTATGTTCACCAACTTCTCACTCATACAGCATATATCCAACTACTTCATATTTTACTATCTCCCCTAATCTCTTTACTACCTCTATCTCAAGTCTGTATAAACTATCCATAATACAGTTTTTTAAACCTTCCCACAAGGCTAAGTCAAAACTATACAAACTCCATCTAGCATCTACTACACACTCCCCTCACTAAAAACCTACTTTGTTCTGGAGATATCCATCCCAACCCTAGCCCCTCTTCTCTCCCCAAAACTACCTCTACACTGCCCCCAACTTACTCCTTTAACAGTCACCAACCTCAGTCACAACAGTCATCTCCATCCAAATACTTAACTATTTACTCATTGAATATTCAGAGTCTAAAAAATAAAGTCACTGAGCTGCACTCATGGATAGCTCTCAATACCCCTCACATCCTCTCCCTATCTGAAACCTGGCTCAAGCCACACATCTCAAATAGTGAAATACTCCCACCAGGTTATAATATCTTCCGATCTGATAGACCTGTAAAAAAAGGTGGTGGAGTGGCCATCCTCTACTCAAACATTTTTAACCTCTCACCATAACCTTCCCCAATTCCTGACTTCCTCCCAGCTGAAATCATCATCCTTAACTGCCATCTGAATCCCCACAAAAAACTTGCAATTGCCTCTATCTACCTTCCTCCTGGTAACAATCTGTCCATTCTTGAAAACATCCTATCCTGGTTCTCCCACAACATACCATATGAGACACTTATCCTTGGTGATGTCAACATTAATTGGTCCAAACTCACAATTAACTCCCCCCAACTCAGTATCCACCTACACGGCTTCCACCAATTTATAACATCTCCCACTTGCTTCCATAAAAATTCCTCTTCCAACTCCATCATAGACTGGATCCTTACCAATTCCCCCCACCAATACCACAATCCCACCACCTTACCTGACTCCCTCAGTGATCATCTCCCTACCACCATCTTAAGACACTACTCCCATATTCCTAACCCCACCTTATCAAAGACTGTTGAAAACTATCAACTTTCAATTCATCCCAATTTAACTCCATTCTCCACAACATAGATTGGTCCATTCTAAAACACCTCCCCCTAAAAGATGCTGTAAGCACTTTCAATAGCATCTTCATGAATACTCTAAACTCCTTAGCTCCCTCTAGGAAGATCAGATTAAAATCAAACCATGCTCCCTGGCTCTCCAAAGAGACTAGGTCCCTTATGAAACAAAGAGATCATGCTTGGAAAACCTGGACTAAAACTAAACAACCACCTTTTCTTCAAAAATACAGGCAACTGAGGAACCTTGCAAAAAAACATACAACCAATGACAAAAAGTTATACTATAGCTCTGCTCAGCTTAACAACAAATCCAATCCTCAAAATTTTTGGTCAACTCTCAAAAACATCCTCTATCCTGGAAAGCCCTTTAATCCCTCCCCATACCCTAACTCTTCCTCTCAGGAAACAGCTACCCTCCTAAATAAACACTTTATCTTTTCCATCCAAAATCTGGTAACCTCTAAGCCAAACTCTACTTCGACACCCACCTCTCCAAGTCCCACTAACACAACTTTGTTTTCTTTTGAGCGAGTTCCTATTACTTACATCAAATCTCTACTACTCAAGCTAAAACCTTGCTCTCCTTCCACTGACAATCTATCTCCTACATTCCTCAAACTTGCTGCTGACTCAATTGCCTATCCTGTATCTATACTAATTAATTGATCTATTCTGGAATCAACTGTCCCAACCCTTTGGAAATCTTTCTTCACTATCCCTCTTCATAAAGGTGGAAACTCCACTGACCCCTCAAATTACCGACCCATTGCCATTCTGTCCAAGATATTAGAAAAATGTATTCACTCACAGCTTCTCAATCACCTCCTCACACACCACTTACTTACCCCTACCCAACATGGATTGCGTCCTCACCACAGCACCACCACTGCCCTCCTCTCCATCACTCATATCATTGCAGAGGCCCTAGACAACAATAAACTCATTTCCTGTCTCTTCCTAGATCTCTCCAAAGCCTTTGATACTGTCTCTCATCCTCTACTACTATCCAAACTCACAAATCTCCACCTATCCCCCTCCGCACTTGCCTGGTTTAATAGTTACCTATCTGGCAGGGAACAATCTGTCAAATGGCTCTCATCCTCCTCACCTTTCCTTCCCATCTCCACTGGTGTTCCCCAAGGCTCCATCTTGGGACCCCTTTTGATTAACATCTTCACCAATGATCTTTACACCTCATGCAAATAATCCTCCCTTATTCAGTATGCCAACGACTCCACACTTATATCCATCTCAAATAACATTCCTGAACTACACTCCCTGACCCAACAGGCCCTACTATCCACTGAACAATGGCTCTCTTACAACCTATTGATCCTAAATCCCAAAAATACCAAACTCCTAATTTTCCTTCCCCGTTCTCTTTCTCATCACAAAACCTCCTTTTTTATTACATCTTCTAACAATACAAATATCCAACCTGACACCCACACAAAACTCCTAGTGGTCATTATCGACGATGAATTCAAGTTCAACCTACACATACTCCAATGTATAAAAAAAAAAAAAAAAAAACAGAAACTAGGTCTGCTATATTGGAACAAAAAATTCCTAACCCCTGAATCTAGACTTACCCTGGGCCAGGCACTCCTCCTCCCCTCCCTCTTATACACCGTCCCAGTTCTCACCAATATCAAGGCCTCCACTCTAAACAAACTGCAACAGACTTACCATAAAATAGTCAGATTCATTACTAACTCCCCATACAACTCACACCACTGCATTTCTTTAAACTCTCTTTAATGGCTTGAACTTCCCCAGTTTCTGCTATCTTATCAATTTCTGCTATCTTATCAACTTCATATGCTACACTCTATTCTTTATAAACCCTCCTTCTGTCCATCTCTATCTTCCTTAGTCTCCATCTACATCCCATCCTGGACCCTCCATACTTCTAACCAGCAATTACTTAATATCTACCACCCAAAAAGGTCAGTAGGCAAACTACTCTACAAAAACTCCCTTGCCCATGCTTGGAACACACTTCCCCTTGACTTACATTCAATCTCCACACCTCACACTTTAAAATGAACTAAAAGCTTATTTTCTCAATTCCAGAACCTGTCCTTGCCATCACCCTACCTAGTCTTCCTTCCCTTTATGTACCATCAAAAGGACCATACTTAGTAACTCATTACACTTCTCTCTCTCCAATGTGTCTACTATGCATTTGCACAATTTTATACAAAAGAAATGTTCATTGTTGACGTATTGAACTATATCAATATAAAATTGTTAATTAGTTTCTTTTTAATGCAACTTTAACTTCATGCATGTATCCCAACATATATGAATCATTTTGCTATAACTGCTATTATATCAATATTGTTTAAAATTGTACTTGTTTTGAAATGTATTACTGGAGCTTTTCTCCTCGGGTCTCCACTGAAAATGGGCCACAAGCCCAGTTGGACAAACCCGGTTAACAAATGTCAATAAATAAATAAATATAAATAAATATAAAAGAGTGGCCAACATGCAACTCAGGCAAACTTCCTCCTAGTAAGGAAAAAGCACTGGGGTAGAATCAATGATTGCAAAGTCATCCCCAGTGAAACAGTCAGCCCACGGCATAAACCACTGATTGCCACAATCAGGTGCAAGCAGTGGCCACAGAAGGCTCTAAGATCAGCAGAGACCAAGCTGAAGACCTGGAAGTTGAAGCTGACTGGAGATAAAGCACAATAGTTCAAGGAATTATTCAGGGCTCTAGCACCCCAAAAAGAGGAGGAAATAGGTGGAGCAGCACCTCAGAATAGCATGTGTGAGGGCTACAGAACAGATATATGGCTGAGTGATTGATGTAAATAAGGTACATGAGGAGAGCTGGTGGTGGAATGCAGAAGTCCAGAAAGTCATCAAAAGAAAGAAAGACTGCAGGAAAAAGTGGGGGATAGAAAAGCTGGACAAGGCTAAGACGGAATGCTGGTTGGCTAACAAAGAAGCTAAGAAAGGAGTTGCAATAGCAAAGAATGGGGCATTGGAAGCACACTACCAGCTTCTGGAAAGTGACTCAGTAGGTGGCACAAATAAACTATATCAGGTTGCAAGGCAAAGGCAAAAAGATAAAGAAGATAGACACCCTTTATAAAGGATGCCAGCAACAACCTGCTTACCAGTTCACAGCACATCAAAGGCAGATGGAAGGAGTATTTCCAACATCTTCTGCATGAAGAAAACCCCAAAGGTATACTGTGCCAGAAACAGCCTACAATGAGAGAAGAAAGCCCGCTCTATAAAAAATTAAGAATAGCACTAAGGAAATGATGTCAGGGAAAGCAGCAGGCTCAGATTAGGTCACCACAGATATGATAAAGATGCTGGGTGAGATAGGGGAAATATGGCTCCTGAGGGTATTCAGCAATGTGGAGGGAAAGGCGTATTCCAGATGACTGGAGAATAAGCATACTCATGCCAGGGTATTGAACAAAGGGGACTTCCACAACTGTGGACAGTACAGAGGCATCAAATTCCTATCACATTACATGAAGGTTCTGGAAAGGGTGATTAATAAATGGATACACAGAGTAGTAGAATTTAAGATGGGACACAAGCAGTTTGGATTCAAATTAGGAAGCAGCACAACTAAACTGCTGTTTGCAGTGAGACAGTTGAGAAGAAGCTAGAGATGTGGGAAAACTTCAACTAGGCATTCCTAGACTTGGAGAAAGCATATGACAAGTTCCCAAGAAACCTGATCTAGGCAGTACTACAGTGGTTTGAAGTCCCAGAAACATTTGTAGAATTAGTGCAGGCTATGTACAAGGACCTAGTTACTCAAGTATGAGCAGTGTTCAACCTCACAGAAGGGTTCCCAGTGGGAGTGGGTGTACACCAGGGTTCAAGCTCTGAGCCCATTACTGTTTATACTGGTGATGGACTACATTAGCAAACAGGTAGGAGGGGGCAGATCAACAAAGTTGCTGTAAGCAGCAATGTGTGATTACAGGCAGACTCTGAGCAGGAAGTTCAGCAAATGATAGGGGAATAGAATGCAAAACTGATGGCACATGGGATGAAACTAAGCACAGATGAGACAGTGGTAATGGTAGCAAATTGGGGAAATCAGAAGAAGCTGAGAATTGACACAGAAGGGAAGACAGTGGAATAGGTAAATAGCTTTAGGTATCTGGGTGGGGTGGTTGAGGAGAAGGGAGGTCTGAATGAAGACGTTAAAGATAGAATCAGAGGTGCTGCAGCCAACTGGCTTAAAGTTTCAGGTGTAGTCTAGGACAGAAGAATGCCAAAGAAGCTGAAAAGTAAGGTGTACAACAGAGTGGTGCAACAATACTACTATGTGGTACAGAAACCTGGGCAGTAAAGGCAGAGTAGATGAAGAAGCTAAAAGTTATGGAAACAAAGTGCATGAGAAGGGTGGTAGGATGCACTCTGGGACAGATGAAAAAATGAGGACATAAGAGCAGAAGCCAAAATAGCTCCAATTAACACGATATTCCGACCTCTGTAGAAAATGGGAAAAAGGGGGTTTATGATGATGATGTTGATAATTATGATGATGCAAGGTTCCCTGTGTCTTCAAGACCCTGCTACTTATTATATTAATAAGAGATCACAAAAACATGAAAAAAGGGAAACGACTGGTTTTCCATAATATCAGCTGTTTACTCTTCTGTAATTTCCAGGAGTGGCTCGTGCTACAGGACTGTGGTACTGCAGCCTCTCCACCTGTAAAATAGGTCCCCCACCTGTAAAATAAATTCCCCCACCGCAGAACACATTTAAAAATAAAATTTCAAATTCCCAGACTACGCACATGCATGCTTAGTTCCTGACTGCTGTGTTAGGCAGACCAGAACTCCAAGCACACATGCTCAGGCATTCCGAGCTCCAGACTGCTCTGTTAGGCAGTCCGGATAGGAAAGGCAGGAAGCTCTGCCCTTCCAGCCCAGAGGTCTGTGCATTGCCGATCACACAAACCAGAAGGTCACCGGACTGCATCGCCCGCAGGCTGGACCAAAAGCAGGAGGCTCCAGCCTCCTTACATCTCACAGCAGACCAAACAGCATGCATGGGCTGTAGGATCGCTACGAAGAAGCTTGGCCATTATGAAGGACCGATCAGGTTTCAGGATAGCTGGTTTGAGGATGTAGCTGAGTACAGGTAAGGTGTTTATGATGGACAAAGAATCGTGTGTGTGTGTGTGTGTGTGTGTGTGTGTGTGTGTGTGTGTGTGTGTGTGTGTGTGTGTGTGTATGTGTGTGTGTGTGTGTGTGTGTGTGTGTGTGTGTGTGTGTGTGTGTGTGTGTGTGTGAGTGTGTGTGTGTGTGTGTGTGTGTGGAGGCTGTCTTTCTGGAAATAGTGCATTTTTGTCCTCTAGTTTAGCACTGTTATAAATATTATTGTATGCAGTACACAACTGTTTCTCACAATTTGTTGTAATAAAAGTCTGAGAGGCATCTATTTCATATGAGACTAAGTAATAAATTAAGCTTAAAACATTGCTGTTCTGAGTGAGCCGCATCTGTCTGAAAAACTATACAGTAACAAGGTTTCCCAACACTTTCCTAGATGTTCTTTTGTTGCGTTATCATTTTGTACAAACTGTTCTTTATTGCCTAAATGAGATAATGCACAGCATGTTTTAGCGGCCAAAAGTTTGCAGATTTCCTATTGTGTCATTAAAAGGATTACCTTATCAGGCCTGCAATCTGCCTTAGACTGGACATCAATTTTAATATTTCTTTTTGACATTCGGTCACACTTTCTGTATCAGTTCTTTGCATTTGGGTACTCATGTATTCATAACCATGTGGTTTTATGTATGTATGCATGAATAGTTATGCTTATCTTTCTTATCTGAAAGTGTTTCAGATTTTGCTGGGACAGCCAAACAGCATTTTCAGACATATGGACAGTAGCACAAGCCCACTGAATAAAATAAAAATAATGTTAGTTTGAAGATAGTCATCCTGCAAACAGACATTCAAAAGGCAAACCATAGCTGGTCACATCAGGCTAGAGGGCTGTCTCAGCATGGAAGGTTTAACAAATATTATTTGGGACATATCCGTGTCACAGTAAAATGTCGAAAAGTTAATCAAGCTTAAAGGCAAAAATATTAAAAGAAAGGTTTTTTGTGATGGATAAAGTAGCACTCATTTAAACTTTCAAGCTGTTATTTAGCATTTTAGCGGACTGCATTTGCCCTGGAAAATTAGCCATTTTTTTTCTAACCACATTTTTGCCACCTGCTTCCTTCTCCCACAGTCTCTCTTTCTCTCTGGATGATCCTACCCCTGGGCTATCAGAAGATATTTCTTCTTACCACAGATGTTTGGTGTCATGCCTCCCAAATTAATTGGCACGAAAGAGGCCATCATGCTCCACCCCTCTCCAAACATTACTTGCATACATGTTTCATGGGTGTGATTTTTGCAAACATCTGAGAAATGAAAACAGAGTGAGTGTGTGTGTGTGTGTGTGTGTGTGTGTGTGTGTGTGTGTGTGTGTGTGTGTGTGTGTGTGTGTGTGTGTGTGTGTGTATGTGTGTGTCTGCAGATTTTTGCCTCATATTTGTTGTGTTCTGTTCCTCATAAAATCTGTGGTTTCTGTGTTCTTGTTGTCTTACGTAGATGATGGTGCAGTGGTAGCATTGTTGCCTGACAGCTACAGGTTCTCTGGTTTGATTCTAGGCTAGGGTACCTTCTGTGTGGCATCTGTATTTCCTCCCTGTGTTTGTGTGGGTTTCTTCTAGGTGCTCTGGTGTCCTCCCATCTTACAAAGACATGTATCTGGACTGTTTCTCCCTAGGCCTCTGCTGAAAGTTGGCTCTTGTTGCAAGTCAAACTTTCCTGGTTAATAAATGTTAAATAAATAAAAATGACAGGCATTTGAATTTCAGACTTCATATTCTTCAGACAGTACATGGTAACACTAAACCTTTTATTCTAGCAATTTTCTAAGTTTATTAAATGGATATTTGAAATTCTTCCCTATTTTTGGGACTGTATTCCCCCCTTATTGGCTTTATCCAGGTTTTTGTGCTAAGGTTGAAAGCAATGGTGAGAACTGAATTCACTGAATTTGTTTGGGGGCTGTATTCCCCCATTACTAGCTTTGCCCAGGAGTTTTTTGCTAAGAGGTTGAGAACTATGGTGAGAACTGAATTCAATGAATATGTTTGGGGCTGTATTCCCCCATTATTGGCTTTGTTCAAGCATTTTGTGCTAAGAGGTTAACAGCTATGGTGAGAACTGAATTCACTAAATGGTAGCATTTAAATTTCAGTCTTCCTCTCTTTCACAAAACAGCTGATTTGGCATAGTGGTATGTTGCTCTGACTGTTTTGCACAGGGTCCTGGGTTCAAGTTTTGGCAGTGAAATGTATGGTGGTATCACAGCATTTTATTCTAGCAACTTTCCAACATTATACAAGCGATGTTTAAAATCTGCCCCTGGTTTTTGTGCTTTCGTCTCCCCTACTCAGGGTTGCCAGATATCCATATTTGGGCGGGACTGCCCTGAGATCAGCAGCCTGATCCCGAGTCCTGCACTGCCAGATTAAATCCCAGGCAGCCTCCGCTTTGTTTTTTTTTTTTTTTTGATTGGCCCGTAAGCCTGCATACGGGCCAATCAGAAATCGCTAGGCACAGAGCTTCTTGTGTTTAATGCGGAACATCGCAGTTCTGCATTAAACAGAAGTAGCTCCGTGTTTAGCAATTTTTGATTGGCCCGTATGCAAGCTTACGGGCCAATCAAAAAAAAAAATAAAAACAAAGCAGAGGCTGCCTGGGATTTAATCCGGCAGTGCGATGTTCCGCATTAAACAGAAGTAGCTCCGTATTTAGCGATTTTTGATTGGCCCATATACTGGTATACGGGCCAATCAAAAAATTGCAAAACAGAGCTACTTCTGCTTAATGTGGAACTGCAATGTTTCGCATTAAACAGAAGCAGCTCCATGTTTATTTATTGGCCCAGGCCAATCAAATAAAAAATAAACACAGAGCTACTTTTGTTTAATGCGGAACTCTGATGTTCCGCATGAAAGAACCTAGCATGGAAGACTTTTTTTTTTTTTTTTTCTTTTAGTCTTCACTACAGTGAAAGACCTTTTTGTTTTTTAGTCTTCACTTTGTTTGTCCCTACCTGGCCAGTCGCAAATCTGGCAACCCTGCCCCCAATAAATGTTGGCTTTTTCCAGATTTCTTGTGCTACAAAGTTCAGATATACAGCTGAAAGTCGAGTAGATTTTACAAGGACCTGAGAGCTGCCAGGGAACAGAAGTTTAGTGCTGCTTACGCTCAGTCAGCTTCCATTGTTAATAGCACAACCAGTAGTGTACTTGCTCTTGATGCAAAAGACTGTGGGTTCTATTCCCACAGTATGGAGATGCATTGCTGATACTGTACTGTGTTGTAAAGGGGGTGGATGCTGCAGTCCTTTTTGGTGAATATACCTATTAACTATGAATCTGTTAGCAGTTTGCCATCCATTCCCTATTGCAGTATTACTAGCTTATCATTTTTTAATGTAATATAGGCAATTTATTCCTCAAGGCCAGCAGGAACTTTATTTGCAGATGAAACAATGAAATATAAAGCTGTTTGCTAGCAGCAACCTCTTCATTAGTTACAGATCTATTTAATGTGGAATTATTTAGATGACTTTTACTTCTTCAGAGATTGTGCATATTTACTGATACTGGTGGACTGCAGAAGTTTGAGTAGACTTTTATGATGGAAATGTTCTGAATTGGGCAGTTTTGTCATTACTGGTGCATGCATTTGTTCGATTGTTTACTGGAAAAATGTTCAAAACAATAAATGTAAAACGCCTTCTAACAACTGTACTGTATTGTACAAGGATATAATTTAATACAAGCAGGAAGGTCTATCAAAGAGCACGTGTGTTTCTTTTGAATGTGGGTTTCAATGATGTTTCAATGAATGTGAGTTTCAAGGGCAGAGAAGTTTTAATGCTAAGTCTCTATTCACTGTAAGACTGCATTGCTTTGTTTACCAGATGTCTATTAGTGTTTGTGCTGTAAAATACAAAATAAAATTTCAAATGAAATCCAAATCATCGCAGAAATAAAACAGTATGCACGTTACAGTGTTTATGGTAAATGGGGCAAAATAACCAAGGAGTGGTACATTGGAATGGCTGCAGTGGGAGGCTCCATTCGACCATGATTTTGTGAGGGGAGAAGGGCAGCAAACTCAGACAGCCCCGGCTAAAAAATACCTCTAAACTGTCCAGATTTTTGCAAAATGAATACATTTTTGCTTCTTATTTTTGGTTTGTTCCTCATAAAATTTGTGGTTTTCTAGCAAATCATTTAGGAATGAAGTCACTAAATAATGACATACATTGAGTTTCAGACTTCATAACCTTCAGAAAAATACATGCTAAAGCAAGACCTGTTATTCTATCAACTGTCTTAAGTTTATACAGAAGCAATTTTTAGACTGTTTGTATGTTCCCCCAATATATTTGGCCTTGTCCAAATTTCCTGCATTAAGAGGCTGAGATTGAGAGGTACGTACAAATAAATCACTTCATAGAATTAGTAATATCCAAACCTCTCAACTGTCCCCAATTTTGGTTCAAATCCCTCCACAATATGACAATTTTGGAAGAAAATGTGGAGGGTTTACAATTAATAAATAACTGTAATGATCAGGGTTATAGATTACTTGTATTTCAGAAATGCATGTAGATTCTCTTATTTTGTCAGCTGCTCAAGTTAACAGTACTAATATTAAAAAGGGTCCCTTCTTTGACAGGTTCCCAGCTGTATTATGTGGCAATTTTATATTTTTGCATCACATATTTGGTCCATTTTTCATAAAATTGTGTTTTTCTGGCAAATTAATGGCAAATCATTAAAGATTATAGTTAGAAAATAATGACAGACATTTGAGTTTCAGATTTCAAACCCTTCAGAAAATTCATACTAATGCAAGACCTACTACTATTCTATTATCGTTCTAAGTTTATAAGAGCGATATTTAAAAATTGTCCTTATTTTTGTCCTTTGTCCCGCTTCTGTGTATGGCTTTGTCCAGATTTCTTGCTCTGTGGTTGAGAGATATGTGTGTCAGAGCCATCACCATCAGCCAGAGCCTTTTCAAATTGTAACATACTTGTTGCACCTCACTCCCCCATGTAGTCCAAGCAAGGCAAGGAGCAGTTATGCAGTGTAAGTGTACAGAGTATTCCCCCATCCAAGGTAGACACAAGTACGACAGTGGCTTTTCATCTGTCCTTGATTTTGCAGAATGTTCTGGGTTTCTATCATATTTTTATACTGTTGATTTATGCTTCTTATTATTCAGAAAATGCATGCCATTGCAGTGCCCTGTTGCTCTGTGTTTAAGTAACAATGCTTTAATGACCATCAGGTAAGCTTGTCTGAGATTGTAAGATGCAAGTAACCTTTAATAAGCATGCTGTTAAATAATTACCAACACTGAAAGCCTTTTTGTTGTTGCCATGCAGATAATATTTACATAACTAGATAATGCACAAGCCTTAGGTATTGAAATGCATATGACAGTATTTGTAATAAAGGACATGATTACAGTATTTTCAGAAGCTCATTGCATTTGTTGGAGATTTTCAGTCATCCTTGCAGGCTTTACTTGTAAACTAAACAGAATGCCAGTCTATCATGTGTGGTCCATAACCTGTGCAGTAATCCTTTAAGCAATTTATCTTGAGCTTGTTTCTTGTTTGCTGTTCATTTTTTACTTTGATCATGTTTTCCCCATGAAACAAGTAGATAGTTGTTGTTAGGCAGCAGGTCTTTTTTGGATAAGAAACATTTTTACAAGTGGGGGTGTTTTTGAGCATAGCTCCACACTTTTCTAGTTGGCCACACCTCTTCCCATTGGCCCCACCCATTTAGCTGTCTCCTGCAGCCCCTCTTTAATTTGAAGTCACCAGCCGCCACTGGTAATTTCCAACTCATCAAGCAAATGATGAAATGGTATTCCCAGCAACTGGGAATCAGGGCCAGCTGCCTAGTGCCCAGTGCTTACAGCAGAGGCCCATAAACCCCAAAAAAGAAAAAAAATGGAAACTGCTCCACTCACATCTTCCACCCAGATAACTTACAGTCCATTCAGCTGGTATATTTTGCTCAGGTACTTTCATTATCTCAAATGCATAACATTCATTCTGAATTTTATTGGAGCTAAAACTGAGTAATAGGGAAAGCGTGGCCTTTTGAAAGCATTTCTGAATGGTCAAGATGGCTGGCATGCTTTTCTCAACAGACGTTAAAAAACAGATTTTTTGTGTATGCATGTATATGTGCACATGTCTTGGTATGTGCATGCATATGTTATCCCAAATGGTGGTCTTGCAGCAATCTCTTGGAAATCCTGCATGCACACATGTAGAACAACAATCTTTGAGTGGTTTAGATGAATGCAGGCAGGCTTAAAAGAGGTCCTGCACAGTCACAAGTGGAGGAACAGTCCCTTCTACAAGTCCACACCTGGATTATTCAAAGTTAAGAGCATCTCCTTGGAGGTCCTGCATGAATGCAGGCTTTTAGTTTTAGCCCTTAACACATATAGATTACAGGTTTCATCATTATGACTTTTTTTTAAATTTTAAGCAGCAAAATATGAGCAGTATCTGGTTAACTGGCTAGCTCATTCACACCTTAGGTAAATGATGTAGAAAGAGCCAAGCCCAGCACTCTTAACTCATTTGAGCTTCCCATATTTCTACACTTATTTCCAAGCTTGAAACTACCTACAATAAGAGCACCAGATTTTCAGCTAACCAAACTTACAAGTCACACCATTGCTTAGCACTACAGCAACTAGACTGGCTAAAATTCCCTCAGCTGCTCCAACTATACCAACTACAAATCATCCACTCTATCCTTTACCTACCCTCCTTCTTCCCCAGCCTCTCCACTATCACATCCAAATATTCCTCTGCAAGGACGCTTGTAGTTGTTGTTGTTGTTGTGTCTTTCGGCTTTTCCCGGTTAGGGGTAGCCACAGCGGAACTCCGGTCTGCTAATGATTGGCAGTTGATTTTTATGTGCCGAGTTGCCAGCCCTGATGCACAACCTTCAATGAAGGTATGCCCATGCACGCATGTCTGCACACAGAAGACGTTCTAGCTGAGAGTCGAACCGGACAGCGTCTTACTGTGAGGCGACAATGCTACCGCAGCACCACCACCGCGGATTGACCTTCCTCTGCAAGGATGCTATGCAGCTCAAATCAAGAATTATTAGACATCTACAAACCCAAAACCAAAATAGGTTGCCTTCTCTATAACTATATCCCAGCTATATCCTGGAACCAACTTCCCTTGGAAATAAAATCCCTCTAGCATAGCAAAGGTTTCAAATTAGCTACAAGGAAATACCTAAAAACAAAGTGGTCTTGCTACTGTAGCCAACCACCCTGAAACCACCATCCTTTCACCTATTTCACCATCTCACTCTTAATGTATCTCTAACACTATTCCCCTGCCTCTTTTACCTCCTCCCTTCTTCTATCTCCAACCACTCTTAATTCTTACAGTCTCAAAACAACCTACCTGCCTAGTCTGTCTCCTATACTCTACCTCCCCTACATCTCCTACTAGCCATTCTTACTTTCCTTTCTTGTTTCCAAACTCCTATACAACTAGATCCTACCCACTTTAAATAAGCATCTGCCTAACTATTAACTCATTTTGCTCTAAGCAGCTTAAATAATATTGTAACTAGTCACATTTTATTCTGCTAATTGTTTAAAACCTTGTTTGTAACAACTCACATACGTGTCTGCCAGTTGTTAATACTCTGTATAATTGAATTGCCTGAGGAGCTCTTTTCTCTCCAGGTCTCTGCTTGGAAGATCCTATAGCTGATTGTTATTACTATGTTACTAAAATTTAATAAATTGTTTTCTAGTCCTGAGGAGCTTTTCTCCCTGGGTCTCTGCTGAAAATGAGCCAAAAGCACAGCCAGACTAACCCGGTTAACAAATGTAAAATAAATAAATAAAAATAATAAACAGCTTAGGGTCTTATTCCTCTGCACTAATTGTGAGACCCTCATTAATTTCTTCATTTTTCCATTAAATCACTGAGGATTGTAGTCAATAATGCCAGTCATTAGAAATTCACAGATTTTATTGTTCAGAAAAATGCATGTCCATGCAACATCTATTGCTCAGTTAATATTTAAATTGAATTAAGAGTTTTCTAGTAATTAAGGATCTGAGCTGTTACTAAACCACTCCTTGTAGTCAAACTTTGAATCCTTTGGCCTCTATTTGCCTTTTGGGGGACTTTCAGCAAATCTCTTAACCAGGCAAATTTCCAGAAAAGACATGCTTTAGTTTACCTAATTAACAAAAAGATAAAATACTTAAAATTTGTCTCTTTTCAGGAATTTGTGCTTCCATTAGCTTTGGTTGTGTCTACAATTCTTGAACAATGACGTTAGTTAGTATTTTGATCTATTCCTTGTAAAATGTTTAGCAGTCTTGCAAATTGTTGTGCATTGCAGTCACTAAATAATGACAGGCATGTGAATTTTCAAGTTTGTATCCTTCAAAAAATGCTTGCTAATGTAAAGCTTGTTATGCCAGTTGCTTTCTAAATATGTATAAGAGAAATATTTAAAATTTGTTCCCGATGTTTGGTATTTGTCTAATTTTGAGCTAAGAAGTTAAAATGGCAGAAGACAGTTACAGAGGGTTGCAGTGTATGTTTCTTGTAGTGGGGTCATTATTTATTTATTTATTAATTTAATCATACACAAATCTATGAACTATACACCAGAAGTGTAGCTCTGTGGGGGAAAGGAGATAGCTGTCCTGGGCATTTGGTGTTAGCAGGCACAATTTTGAGCTCCAGGAATAGACTTTTTTTTAATTATTTGCATGATGCAGAGGAGTACTTGACAGAGAAAGGGTCTTTTTATCTCCTCATGTCAAGACAATGCTAAGGGTGTGATGCAGATGATGTGGCAGTCCTCCTCCTCTGAGCAGTGATAGGTAGAGAAAGGACCTTTTTCTTTTTTGGTTCCCAAATTAGTGTTGAGGGCAGCCAAACCAAGGAAAGGCACCAGGTGCAGAATGAGTTAGCTATGTCTCTAGCAAGCACAGCTGTGCAAGAGGATAGAACTGATGTACACATATTTGTGTGTGCATGTAAATATGTGGCTCCTGTATCCCAGAAAATTTATGGTGTAAGGGAAGGAATCAATTGCAGTAAAAATGAGCATCATCATATGACTCATATTCTTTGGTTACAATCCTTGGTTTACTTGTTTTGTTGACTGTTGACAGTGCAGATGAGTAAGGATAAGAGCTGTTAATGAAATACTTCTGCAGTTCAGGTATTAATTCTATCAACCCTAATTTGTATGCTGTATTACTATGACCAAGTCTTTTCTCCAGACAGGGCTTCTTGGCTGACCCTGAATGGGGACACTTGTCAAGTGGTCTGTCCTGGGCTTTTAACACATCTGTCTTTTGAATTGGTGCACCCTTCACACAACTACTAATTAGTGCTTCACGATATGCCAATGGACTGTGTACCAGTATCTCTATTTCAGTTTAATTGGTTACCAAATGCATTTTCAATAAACATGAGTTTCAAGGTAAGAGAAGTTAACTGCTGCTTATACTAAGTCCGCATTCATTGTGAGACTGTTTTGTTTTGCTGTCAGTGTTTTTGATGTAAAATTTGAAATATAAATTTTAAATTAAATCTAAATGTCTGATCATTGTAAAAGTAAAGCTGTAAACTGTACGCACTCAGACAGGTTTGAATTGTGTTTTATGGTAAATGGGGAAAGACAACCAAGCTATGGGATATTGTTATGGCTGGGGTGCTCAGTACTCTACCCTGGCTAGGGCCCCACTTGAACATAATATGGCTTTGCTAGAATTTGAGGTTACTGGCAGTACACAGTAAATGGGGTATTACATGAATGAGACCCAGTAAGAATTCACTGATTGCATTAAAGAGGTTTGCTTCTATCTTAACTGGCCAATAATGGACTAAGTGCTCCAGTTTCTAGGTCAAAGAAAGAACATAAGATAACTGAGGCACTAGACGACTTTAGAGCTGCACATCAAGAGAAAAATAAACAGAAGGAAAACAGATTATGGATACTTTGCTTTGCAAATCAGAGATGATTTGATGGCTTATTTGGCAAACAGTGACCATGCTGCAGTGTATTTCACAATAAAGGCAAAGCTGTTACATACGCGGTAATGGATTGCTATCGAAAAGAGGAGGTAGCATGGATGAGCATGAGAAACTAAAGTTAGCCAAAGGTTTAAAGAAATTATTTGACATTAAAATTGGTATCCTGATGGGATGGAGAAAGACTTAGAGGAAAAGAAACATGTGTTCCATGATGTCATGAAGATAATGCTGTGGGAGCAGGCTTAAAACTAATAACACACAGCATAAGAAGCTAAGGGTGGCCAATGCTTTAAACAAACAATTTGCAGTTAAATTTTGTATCTGGTTTGATGGAGAAATACTTGGTAGAAACAAAACTTGTATTCCCTGATGTCATGAAGCTAATGATGAGGAAGCTAGGTTAAAACTAGGAACTCACACATGTCAGGTACAATTTAATGGCAATAAATTCATATTACAGTGCCAGGGCAGCAGCATGTTGGATGTTTTGTAACATCCTGCAGAGTATAATATTTACACAGTTGAGAAGGAAGATACTTAAGTGTAATAATCACTGTTTCAATGAAATAGCAGAATCAGACTCCAGAAGCAGCAGCCAAAGCAAGCATGATGATATGCTGGATCGTTATAGTTAATGACTTCAGAAATAATGAGGACGTTTTCCTATTCTACATATGCATGATAAGACCATAATTGGGCAGCTCTTGAGGCTAGAGAGGTAAAGAGAGTGAGGAATAAGCTTGTTAGAATAGTGGTGAGAACAGAAAAGAAAGATATATGAAACGGACTTTCATAGGGTAGGTTAGTATTTTCTGGAAGGAAGAAGAGAGGGGGGAGGAGGGGATTTATATCCCCAAGCTGTACAGTGAACATGTGAAGGAAAAGTCTAAAGAGGAAAATGTTAACGTCTGTGGCAAATGGATCAAGATCTGTAAACAGAGGGAACATACTTCAACTTGGACAAGATGCAATAGTATTTTGCTGATAGACAAGTGATAGATAATTCCAGAAAGAACAGTAAGGAATATACCAGTGAATGCTTTCAAAATTACATTGTATCTGTGCATTTAAAAATTAAGAAAACCAAGTTGCTGTTGTAGACATTTTAATCATATACAAGTAAATAAGTTTGCTGTCCACCCTGGTGTACAATATAAACATCTCCTTGTTTGGCACAGATGATTTTGCTGCCCACCCTGGTGTACAATGTAAATATCTCCTTGTTTGTCACTGATGATTGTATCATTAGTTAATGTGAAAAGGTCACACAGACAAAGCTTTGATGTCATAACTACATGACAGGAATTGACAATGTCTTTTGATATGTTTGGATATGACAAGACTCATTTCAGTCTGAGAAGACATAAATTATTACAGAAGACATTAGAAAATGATTGAAAGGCACCCTTTTTTAGAGGAAGGACAGAAGGTTAGGGGGCAGGGTCTGATACCAAAAATAACATAAATAGCTTCTATACAAATTCTAGGACTTTCAGTAAAAATGAATTGGAATATATTAAAAATATGAAGCATAAAATTAATGGCTATTTCAGAAGCTAACAAGTTTACTAACTTACATCTACCTAAATATTCACAATATTAAATAAGAAAGGATAGTATGGGTGGAGTCTTAATGTTAATACGTTCTTCAAGTTATCTATGGCTGGAGGAGTCTTAATGTTAATACATTCTTCAGTTATCACTAATTTGCTATATATGAAATGATGAAATGTCTATTATGCTTAAAGAGTTACAAAACGTCAGTGATGCTAATATCATAATAGTATATCATAGTCTGAAGATGGATTCACTGGCACAATATGCATTTATTGAGGATTTAATACAAAACAGATGAACTGCCAACATTAAGACTGGGTAACATTAATTATTTGGGTATTAATTTGTATGACAGAACTTATAAAATGTACACGGAAGGGCTTTTTATGTATGAGAATTATTTTACTCAACTAGTGGATAAACCTACCAGAGAGATAATATCATAGATTTAGTGTTCACCAATAAAGATGACCTGGTACCAACAAGGAAACTTGTATGACCATAAAAAGTCAGTTCATGGCTCAGTCTTATTTCATATGGATTGAACCTTCGAAAACTAATTACAGAAAAGACAAAAAAATCTAAATAGACTGAATAGGTTTAAACCAAGTCATGAACTGTAAAAGAAACTGTAATAAAATTAACTTAGCATGTGAGTAATATGGCTGGATGTCTTTGAAGAATGTCTACAACAGACATTTAAATGAAATATATAACATTATAGAAAAAGGGAAATGGGGCAAAGTAGCCCTGGTAGAAGAAGACTCTTATCAATATCATTGAGTATACAGCTCAACAAGCTCCTGCCTGGTGCCCTGCAGAGTTCTACAGCAGCAGAGAGACAAAAGAAAGACTTTGGAGTGATTAAGTATAATTTGTCTGCATGTTCTTGCTGCCTTTAGCTAATTCCACCTAAAACACCAATTTTCTAGAGTTTCTGTGATTTAAAAAGCTTGTTTCAGCTACATATTGTACTTATTTTACTGCCGGCACTTTAACAAAGTCATTTTGGTGTTTAAATTACCTGTTGAACTGTCGTAGGCTACACATTAAGTGTGATAGCCATTTCTGTGCATTTAAAGTGTTTTTTTTATTGTATCTGCTTTATTTTCTGAAAAAAAAAAATATATATATATATACTTGTTGTCCCACCTTTCTTAGCTAGTATAGTCCAGTTTTCAGGTTAGTGCTGAATTCAGAGCTGTAGTTCAAGTTTCTGAGTTTGCCCATACCTTACTTGGATAGAAGGAAGTTTCTCTGTTCACTGTGAGAGAGGGAGCTTTGAGCAGCCTATCTGTCCCTGGAGGAGTGGTTTCAGCCCAGAAATTAATAGTTTATTGGCCATTTTGGGCTAATTTCTCTCTCTTTCATTTCCCTGCTATAAAACCCACATTTGTGAGGTTTTTGGGCTAGTATACAGCTCAGCAAGCTCCTGCCTGGTGCCTGGCAGAGTTCTACAGCAGCAGAGAAACTAAAGAAAGACTTTGGAGTCATTAAGTATCATTTTTCTGCATTTTCTTGCTGCTTTTAGCCAATTCCACCTAAAATGCTGATTTGCTAGAGTTTCTGTGATTTAAAAAGCTTGTTTCAGCTACATATTGTACTTATTTTACTGCCGGCACTGTAACAAAGTCATTTTGGTGTTTAAATTACCTGTTGAACTGTTGTAGGCTACACACTAAGTGTGATAGCCATTTCTCTGCATTTAAAGTTTTTTTTATTATATCTGCTTTATTTTCTGAAATTAAAAAAAAAAAAAAAACTTGTTTTCCCACCTTTCTAAGCTAGTATAGTCCAGTTTTTAGGTTAGTGCTGAATTCAGGGCTGTGCTACAATTTTCTGTGTTTTCCCATACCTTACTTGGATAGAAGGAAGTTTCTCTGTTCACTGTGAGAGAGGGAGCTTTGAGCAGCCTGACTGTCCCTGGAGGAGTGGTTTCAGCCTAGAAATTAGTAGTTTATTGGCCATTTTGGGCTAATTTCTATCTCTTTCATTTCCCTGCTATAAAACCCGCATTTGTGCGGTTTTGCACGCCGGGCAGCACTGGTTAGCTAGCGTATAACTATTCCCGGGTCCACAAAGTCTACTCTTCAATTTTTTCCTTAGAACTAAATAAACTTTAAACTTAAGCACTCAAACCATTCACTTCTCATCCCGGCACTTGCTCAAAACTCATAGCAAGCACTAATAAACTTTAGCACTAGACCCCCCTTTACTGTAGAGAAGGACAAGGCTCTCTATTTGACCTTATCAGCCAATGAGTAAAACAGTTCTCTGTACCTATCCAGGCATGCCCAAAGGGCAGTATCAGGTGTACTCTCTGGTCCAACTGGTGAATCTGGGAATTTTGAGGCAATGTTACAATTGCCTCATATACACAGACAACCCTCTCCTCCTTCCACCAAACACTAGTACATGCAAGAGATGCAATTATACAGCCAAACTGGAGGCTAAGCTCTCTCAACCCAAGACTGGACCAGGCAGTCAAGAGGAGAAGGGAATTACTTGCATCACACCACCAGTCTCGCATAGACCTATGAAACCAGCGCCGGCAAAAAACACACATAAATACATGAAAATATACTTGGAGGCTCTAAATAAAAAATCTGCAAAAGCAACAGAGACCTCCAAAGCAGACATCCAAGCAACCTCCACCCCCAACACAAACCATGAAACACATACTTTACAAAACCAGTGTGCCATGCAATCACAGCCCTTAAGGCAAAATAACATACCCGACACACTAGTAATAAGTGACTTTATAGTCAGGCACACCGATGTCCCACTCACTAGGCTGAACAAGGATAAGGTTACTGTTAGCTGCCTGTAAGGTGCCAGGATCTGCCACATAACACAAGCACTCAGGTCACTCCAGAATATGTACAGATATGACTCTGTCATTGTCCATGTTGGTGTGAATGACATGAGCCATACCTCCCTGAACTACATGAAAAGAGACATGGAGGAGCTCTCTGATCACATAGCCCAGGCTGGTATGACCCTGAGTAGCATCCTGCCCTCACCAAGAATGATACCATGGTATGGAGAAAAAATTATCAATTTCAACAACTGGCAAAGCTTCTGGCGTCATTCAAAGAGGATACAGTGTCTGTCAGCCTGGGATGACATGCTAGACAAGTCACGCTGCTTCACTAGAAACAGCTTGCACCTGTCACCCTTAGGCTTTTGAATACTGGCCAAGGGTCTTGCCACCCACATAGTGCCGTTTTTAGGCAAGGCTCAAAAGACAAACCCACCACTGTAAATAGCACGAGTAACAAAAAACTGAGGGTAATGCTACTCAATGCCAGTAATCTAAACCTCAAAATGCACACACTTGAGGCACTCCTCAGTATGGAGAAAATCAATATATGTGCAGTAACAGAAACCTGGTTTAAGGCTCCAGAGAGCACCCCAGCACTACCAGACTACAAATCATACCATACATTTCGGCCACAAAACCCAGACCGAAATACAAAAGACAGGGGAGTATCCATATTCATCAAGGATACCCACACCTCCTGGTTAGTGACACAGCATGATACTTCAGAGATCATCCACGTGCAACTAACAATGGGCAAAACTGCTATTCAAATTATTGCTTGCTACAGATCAGCCACCATGTCCCAGGACCCCCACTCCACATTCCTGGAAACACTGGGAAACATAAAGGTCCTACCAAACACCCTGATACTGGGTGATTTCAATTACCCAAATATTAAATGGGAGAACTACTCAAGTACAAACTCCCTTGTCCAACATTTCCTAGAATTTATAAACTCAAATGCCCTGGATCAACTGGTCAACACCCCCACCAGAGGTGACAACATATTGGACCTGGTCATCACCAACATGGGTGACCGGTGTTCCACACCGGACATCAACCCCTTGTTGGTTAGATCTGACCATAAACTAATCACTCTGGATATCCACATTCTGCCACCACCCCCTGTCAAATAAACCACCGTGAAAAACTTTTCAAAAGCGAACTTCACATTACTTAAGACCAAGGTGGGAAGTTTCAAAGCCCCCTTGCTAAAGGATAACGCTGTCCAAGCTGCAAAATCCTTTACTAATGCACTCTACGGCCACCTACAAGAATGCATGGATCATGCTATTCCAAACAAAACCAAGACTCACTCCTCCAAGAAAAGGAAACCAGTCTGGTGGACCCCTGCCATAAACAAGCTATACAATAGAAGGAAACTAGTACAGAAAAGAGTAAAATCCCAAGAAGGGAAGATATCCCTGATCAGTATCAGCAAGTAACTACATTCCCTCATAAAATCATCCAAGGCTAGCTTCAAAAGAAAAATTGCCATGGACTCCAAAGATAACCACAAGGCATTCTTTAGCTATGTCAAAAATCTAAGTGGCAGTTCTCAGATCTGCTCAGAGTTAGAGCAGAATGGCACAAAATACACTGTACCGACCAATATAGCCAACATTTTGGCAGACAGGTTCAGTGCAAACTTCACCCTGAAAAGGGCCCATAACTACACCAGAAGAATGTAGCGCCCCTGAAATCACAGACACTCATGTTAAAACAGCCCTCTCCAAATCCAAAAACACAGCATCAATGGGGCCAGACTGTGTCCCAGGCTTTATCCTACACAAGCTCAAAGATGAACTAACCCCTCACCTAAACACACTGTTTAAACTCAGCCTCTCCACAGGCTATTTGCCCACTAAGTGGTGCACAGCAACAGTTATTTCACTCCACAAAGGTGGAGCCACAACGGACCCCGGGAACTATTGCCCTATAAGCCTGACTAGCTTGGTCTGCAAAGCTATGCAGTGCATCGTCATGGATCTCATTAACAAAGACATTGGGAAACTCCAAACAGTCCAATTTCAGCTTTGTTAAGAGCAGATCATGCCTTCTAAACCTGGCAGACTTCTTTGAGACAATTACCATGGCTATAGACGAGGGAAAGGTGGTTCACACAGCCTACCTAGACCTCACAAAGGCCTTCGACATCATTCCCCACTCAGATATTATAGACAAGCTCACCTGCCTGAACATAAACCCCTACGTCACGAGATGAGTTGCCAACTGGCTCATGGACATAACCCACATGGTAAGAGTTACAGGAGCTAGGTCTGGACTCTAAACCGGTTACAAGTGGCATTCCCCAGGGCTGAGCTCTAGGACCCCTCCTGTTCAGCATATACTTCTCAGAGGTACAGGCAAGCACAGAAGGACTATGGCTGACCAAGTTAGCAGATGACTGCAAACTAGGGGCTGTAATTGACTCTCTGGCTGACACAGACATCCTCCAAAAGGGTCTCACTGAGACAGATACCTGGTTTCAAAACCATGGCCTCAAGCTAAATGCCAAAAAGTGCATAGTCATCCCTTTGGAAAAAAACAAAGTACCCACAAACTATCAAATAGGAGGTGGCACCTAAATACGGAAGACGTAATAAGGGATCTGGGGACCCAAGTAGAAAAAAAGTGGTTAGAAAATCATTCTATGTGGCCAACCTAATCACAAAAGATTTTGCATCCAAATTGAAAGAGGTCATTGGGCCCCTCAACGCATCACTCATCAGACTCCTCATAGAGTACAATGCCCCATTTGGGATGTACCTTATAAGACACCTGCAACAACTGGAAAGACCACAGAAGTACCTCACCAAGAAAATCACTGGCCTCAAGCAGATGCCCTATGCAGCTCAACTGAAGAAACTCCAGCTGTACTCGGTTGCATACCACCTACTCAGAGGTGATCTCTGACTGACATACAAGGCCATGTTCAACCCAGAATTGATGGACATGCTCCACCTAAAGAAAACCATATCCCCTCGAGCCACACGCTCCAGGGATCTAAGCCTTGCCACAAAAATAAATAGGACATGCTGGAGGGATAGAGTCCTGTCCCAGAGACTTCCCATGCTCTGGAACAAGATTCCAATCTACATTAGGCAGAGCTCCTCGCTAACCCTCTTCAAGAGAAACCTTGATGAGTGGATGGGAAACAGAAAGTTTACCCCGGGGATCACTTCAATGGCTCTGCTGGACAGAGGCACAGGGAACTAATCTAAGGGGGTGGCGAAAGCCAACACATTCCAGCTAGGCTTATAAATGCCTTCGGGCAGATAGCCCAGTACCTACCTATGAACCTATGAACCTATTTAATAAAAAAGGAAATTTATAAGTCATTTATTAGGAATGCTACAGCATATGACAAGAAATGTTTAAATAACATGATAAAACATTAAAAAAGAAAGACAGTTTTTTAAAAGGGTAATATAAGAAGAAATTAATGAGTAAATCAAACAATTATAAAAAAATTCTACGTATGCAAATTCAAAGAGGCTAAATCAGAGAACTGAAATAATAAAGCAAAACCAAATTAATGTTACAGATAAAAAGGTGAAATCTGAGATATTCAATAAATACTTTGGAAAATTCTCACATGAGCAGAATTATACTGGCTTGATTAAATATCAATTCTAACTCAGAGTGGCTGTCCCAGTATCAAGTGAGAAATAGTAAAAGCTGTTATATGCAAGATTAACAAATGTAGTACATTGGACCTGGACCCTATACATGGGCAGTTTGTATCTCATATTTCCATTTTTTTAATAATACCATTGAACTGGATAACTAACAAATTTTATCTAATGAGTGGAAAAAATCCTGAGTCAAAAATTTACAATTCTATTATATTATTTTATTTATAAAATTTATAAAATGATATGTATATTTATTTATATATTTATAAAATGTATTTTTATAAATATATATTTTATAAAAATAAAATATGCTAAAATATTGTATAAATATTTATATATATATATATATATATATATATATATATATATATATATATATATAAAATTATACTATTTTATGTATACAATATTTACAAAGGTGGAGACAGACGAATCATTGAAAGCTATAGACGACCTATAGTTAGAAAGGTCTCTGAAAGATGCATTATATACTTATTAATGGATGAGAAAATATAGAACAGAGATAGACTTTTCCTATTTTTATTAAAAGGAAACCAACATTAATATGATTTAATATTTCTACAAGATATTAGCTACCTAACAGATTAAGGAAAGTCAGTTGCAGATGTATACTCAGATGTTTCAAAGGCTTTTGACATTTTAGAACATTGTGAAGTTATTGAGGGATTAAAAAATACAAGTTAACGACTATGTTATAATCTGGATTAACAGTTGGTTAACTGCTAGATCACAGTATGTGAACTTCTATGGGAAAAAATCTAAGATGGCTGCCTATAAATAGAGAGGTATCTCAGAGGACAAATTTGGCCCCTACCCTAAACATTACATTTTTAGGCATGCCACACTCTAAAAAAATTGTCTTAGTAAATGCGTAGATGACTACAAATAAGAGCAGAGAAAAACTGCACAAATTACATTTATGACTCGAATCAGTAACAGTAAAAGATTCATGATTGGGCAATATCAGATGGATTGAGGTACAATTATAATAAATGTAAGTTTGTTCTTTTTGGAGATATGGTAAATCTGAAGGTAAAATTTGGAAGTACCATTTAAGAGATGGTAGATC